>NW_020537324.1:64953754-65013520 GCF_003426905.1 Ctenocephalides felis
GATAAAGAAAAAACAGGGTAGAGTGGGACACGGAGGTCTAATTTGACTTTATTCAATTATCCATCACAACAATTAACACATATCAAACCGACAACTATCAGACTATGCTCAAGAAGTTTTTAGCTAACTTATCATTGTAGAAATATTATTTTCACCTGTTTTTTTTTTCAACCCATAGGCGGGGAGAAGAGACAGCCAGAAGGAAAAAAGATTCACCATTTTATTTTTAATTTTTAAGAGATTTTACAGATTTATAGTTACACTTTTTACTCTTTCTACACGTTTTATTATTATTTATATAGAACAACAAAATTCAAAACAAACTTTAAACTAACTAAATAAACAACTATATTTATAACTCTCACTTATTACTATAATAATTCTAGAGCTTTAGTAGGTCTTTCTGTTTAACAAATGTTAATCAGACTCATTGTTTGAAATACAATTATTATAAATAAGATAAATACAACTTCTGTTTGCAGTACATATTTCATGGGCATATTTTGAAGAAAGATAGAACTTTCTTAGAAAAGTTCATCATTAGAATAGGTATTTAACTTGTAATTTAATTAACGACTTATTAAATATCTTTTTTTAACTTATTTTATTTTATTTATTATCTGTAAAGGTTCAAGTGGTGCTTTATACCTTAATCACATGTAAGATATTCTAGAGATATATAAACAACTGTTAAATCTTTCTTAAAATTAACAATAGACTTAAAATTGTAAACGTAAAAATTATGTATCGCAAACTAAATAACACTGCTCAAAGCGAAAAAAACAGCAATAAATTTTTTTTTTTTTTAAAAATTGACAATGTGGCCAGTTATCTCCCAATTGCTATATCTGCGATTAGCACGATGGCTGGTTACACATCTTTTGTCCTATACTTTGAAATAGTAATGGTAAAAATTGCCAAACTTCACATATTTTTGAGATATTGACAGGAGACCTTTTTACTCGCGGACCTTCAATCCCCAATCTATCCTAATACTAAAATCATTTCTGTATAAAGTTTTACTATCAATTACCAACTCCCAAACTCCCAAACTATTACCAAATGAGTGGCCCTCTAATTGAGACATCATTAGGTTGATCCGGCCCTGAGCTAATGTCGTTTGTTTGGCATCAACTTATCCTAACGATTTATTCTAATCCGTTCGCGCGTTGTCCTCAGGAAGGATGCTGATTTGCGCTGTCATTTTGCGTCTTTTGACAAGTCGGAAAATGCGCATTTTGTAATCGCTAATTCTAAGAATTGATATCATTTATCATCAATCGTTGCTGTCTTTCCTTGGACTATTTTCTAAGAAGATAATTAGAGTTATATTTGTCACAATAATTGATATTTGCATATTACTGCGTCCAACATCTGAACTAGTATTTTTTTGGTAAAATCCACTTTTGCTTGCAGTTTTTTTTTTCTAATAAACAAAATAACAGCAAATTTATTAAATGCGACATCTCATAAACCAACGCTTAAAAAATGAAAATAAATATATATTTACATGTACACATAATTTATATCTGCCAAGAAGGTGTCATGAGAACATATGGAAGTGTAATTCACATTTGCCGTGAAGTATTAAACGTTGTATACATGTACTACTTTTTCTCGAGAAGAGGTCAATGCCGTTGTTGAAAATTTAAATACTCCGTCATAGTTTTTACGGTTGAACTTTTACGATTCAAATTTCCATTTCAGTGACCTAGTTCTTCTCTTACTTAATAAATTGTGGCACTAAATTAATTCTGCTTAGACACGATCATTATTATACGGAAAAATAAACACACATTAATAGTTGTTAAAGTGTAATTTATATGGGTCAGGGTTGGCGAAAGTGGGATAATTGAGAATTTTTCCGAACAATTATTATTTTTTGGGTGTGTTTTCTTAGCAAATGACAACGTTTCCATTTTTAGAATAGATTGAATACGACCCTAAAAGGAGTGAACACTTTTTCATAATTTTCAGGTAAACCACGTTGGGTAGGGAGGGACACAAAGGTTCAATTTGACTTTGAGCAATTATATTGTGAAAACCAAACCACAAATAATACAAATAATACTTATCAAACAATCAACTATCTGACTATATTCAGAAAAAATCCCAACTAATTCATCATTGTAAAAATGAGTTTTTTATAAATGTTTTTCATAAATTTGTCACCTGGTCCTTTTCAGCGGAGTAAAATTGGACAGCCGAGGTGGCAAACAGGTCTTACTTTTAATTTTAAAGGAATCTTGCAAAATATTAGCTACCTTATTCAACCAATGCAAAAAATAAATTTCATGAGAACATTTTTCACAGTGATAACACTATGTATATAACCTTTATCTGGTATTTTGTCAGAAATATTCATCAGCAGAGTTGGAATAACTTGAAATAAACTTATTTAATATATATCTTTTGAAATTGCTCCTTTATTTTAATTCACTTTTTTATTTACAATTTTTTATTGCTTCCACCTTTGCCAGTGAAAGGTTCAGTTGTTTTTTTTTACCCCACTCTTGTGTAAGCTCTTAATATATGTTATATAAAATACACTGTTGAATCTAACTTAAAAATAACAATACATCCTCAATAACGTAAACCTAAAAATTATATTGAGGTCTCGCAAACTAAACAACAGTGCTCACAACCAAAAAACTTTTAACGAAAAAAACTTTTGTTGTGGATTTTCAAACGTTGCCGTTTATCTCCCAATGGCAACGCCGTAAGAATGAAGATCATGGCTGATTATACATCTTTTTCTCTATGCTTTCAAATATTGCTTTTAAAAAATCTTAACTTCACTTGTTTTTGCTGTATCGGTGGCAGACCTTTTTACCAGCGGACCTTTAAGCCACGCTCTAACCCTACATGAAATTAATTTCTTCTTAATATAGATAAATACTTGACGTCCTTCCATCATTTGTTGACATTTTGACACTATCAAATTGGTCTGCAAATATCATCATCATCATGATAATACACTTATTTTAAATGTCATAAATTTAACAAGACTTTTATAATGTAATCAAAATTAATCTCGAAAAGATATTAGTGCCAATATTTTCTGATAAACACAATATTAATTGATTTATTTCATTAAGTAGATTATTACTTGACATCCCTACAACATAGATCATGGCACTATCACAAACCGCAATTAGTTTTCCGCGGTTTGACATTTTGGCAGCAACCGCGGCTGCCGGCGGCGCGTTCTGTTTAATCGCGCGTCATTATCAACTCGTTTCGAGGATTTCCCTGAAAGCTATTTCGGACTTGGGCCGATTTTATTTGATTGTTTTATAAATGCTGCAATTCTCGGACAAGGTATGAGCAACAATATTAGACGGCGCTTGTACTGATACTGTTGACATTTATAATGTTTTTATATGTCATGGGTTTAGTAGGAAGAATTTTTTGAAGCTTGTTTTTGGTTGGGGAGGTTAAATACAGCTCTGATCAATATTTGCAACTGACTTGTCTGTGGTCTTTTGTCCAGAGAGTTTCCAGCAAAATTCGTATTCTATCTATTATTATTTGAACATCAACTAGAACTAAAACTTTTCTATTAGCTACTACCTTGCAACTAGAAGGTTACTCTTTCTCATTGTGTTGATTTTTTATTAGGTTGTAAATTTGCCCTTGTGATGGTACATAAATTTTCACACAGAAATGGCTAGGAGAGATATTTTTACTTGAAAACAAATTTTAATATACATTTTCAAGAGGTAATAGATTTCTCTAATAGAGATAAGAATCTCAATTCTTATTCATTAATTTCATCATTTACACATGACAAATACCTAGTTATTTTCTAACTTTAACACAATATTTATTACTAAAACAACACTAGTTTGAATTTAACATATTTTTAGTATGTACTATATTATTAGTACTATGATAATATTTTAATTATTTTCATTCTGTAATAATTTGATGCAAAAACAGCGAATGATACCGCACAATTCTTAGAAATAGCAGGTCATTATAATGACAATACATTTTGTTGTTTACCAAGTATCAAAAACATTCACAATTCATCGAATTTTCATCTCAATTTTATTTGCTATAAATAGAAAAAGATGTAAGCCTAAACATTTTATTAATTCAACACAGCATTAGAATCTGTGAATGTGTCAAAATCATTTTCAATTGATCGAATTTTCGTCTCAATGAAAATTTTATTTGATATAATTAGAAAAAGATGTAAGCCTAAACATTTCATTAATTCAAAACAGCATTAGATTCTGAATTCTAAATAAATTGTTGTTATTTCTTTGAATAAAATAAACATGTTGCAAACACACGAGGTTCAATAGATGATGTTTATCATTTAATTGTATATTTTTACAAAAAAAACTAGTTGCTGCAAAATAAAACTATTTATATCAGAATTACGAAAACAATTTACTGAAATTTTCAAATGCTTCAATAAAATTTTGAAAAATTATAAAATAACTCATAAATAAATATTAGAACTTTTTTAGCAGATTTTTAACAAATCTTTTAAAAGCTCATTCACATTAAAAAAAATTTCTTTGGATAAAAACAATTCCAAGAATTTATAAAACTTACATATAATACAATTTTAGTGTTAAAATTAGTATAATTATAAGAATTAAGTAAAAATTACGCCGTTATCAAAAAACATTCACAATTGAAATAATATCTCAATTCTCTTATAAAAAAATAAATCTGCAAAATGTATAACATATATACCGAATACAATTGTATCATTATGAATAACTAATTTTTATTTAATTAGCATTGGATTTGAAGTCTCAACAAAATATATTCACAAAATTTCACTAATTTATTTCAATTAAAATCAAGCAAACATTTTTAAAAGAGTTCTTCAAAAATTATTTCTGAAATCAATTTAAATTTGTGAATTAGTGAAATTTTGTGAATATATTTTTTATTGAGATTTCAAATCAAATGTTATTTAAATAAAAATTAGTTAAAATAAGTTATATCATGATGATAAAATTGTTTTTCCATTATAAATCAATTAATATTGCTTAAAAATCATTTCATCAACCTTCGTAAAAGTATTTTTATCATTTCATTAACTTAATTGATTAGCAGATTTTTTTTTGTAAAACTACTCCTATGTAGCTTTTTACAATTTAAATACCGATGAAAAATCTATTTTTACTCTATATTATTTTGAATTTAAACTTTTCATCCCCCGAAATATAAAATCGTAGGTGTCAACTTCACTGAAACTAAATCAAAGTTAAATTAAAAATTCCCAAAACTCATCTGCATGTAATGATTCGCAGTTATTCTAAAAATAGAATTGTATTTATAGATATTCTAAGTTAAATCATTAAAGTTTTTTCTCAAGCCTCGTAAGCAGAGAAGCAAATAAAAGTTTAATTGAAATGTGATCAAATTACGCATAATGAAAGTTGAATGAAACCGCCCACGATTTTACATGGAAAATTAAAGAGAAATGCATACTCGAATTTCTGATAATTAAAAAGGATAACAAAATTTGTAGGTTGGTGGGTAAACAAACGTCTAATTAAAACTTATTCTAATTGTATATTATTATATACAAGATAATCTCATTACAAGTTTCGAAGTAGCTTTTCGAAGTGTTATTCTGTTCTTGTTATTTGTTTCCAGTCTATGAAACTGAATCAAATTATTAGGTATTTGTTCGCCTACAATCCCATATTGCAGACGAAAGATTACAAATCTAAAAATAGCATTAAATCATAATGATAACGCCTCTGCTTTATATAAATATACATTTTGAATTAATGAAATAGAAACATGATGTTTATTTGATTTAAATGAATCCTGGCTCATTTATTGATTTGTGTTTGTTTTTTGAACAATCAACCCTAAATAAAAACAAAGTTTTTGAAGATTTTATTTATTTGCAATGTTTTGTTCCAATATCAGGCTTTCTGTTCAGAAATAAATATGTAGATATAGTAATAAACAATATATAAAAGACACTATAGAGAATAGAAAAATAAGGAAATGGATTTAGTAAGTTGTGTAAAAAATATTTGAATTGAAGATCAAAACTTATTTACCCCGAAACACAGATATTTAGAATATCATTTCTCTATTTCTCAAAAAAATGTGAAATTACAACTTTTTTTGTAGAAAATGGTGCTATACAATTCTAGATAGCGGACTCACAGGTAAATAATTTTTCAAATATTCATGATATATACCATAGTATTCTTACGATATTAGTCATTATTCAATAATATAGGTATTCATTATTCATTATTATATGTTTTTGAGAGGAAGACTGATGATGGAACAAACCTGGTTCCAAAACCTTGCAAAAAATAACACCTTCAAATTTCTTCAGGGTTGACTGTTCGGAAAACAAAACACAATTTGACAAAAAATCTAGAGATCATTAATTAAATATATTTATATGAACACGTAGTATATATTTCTACACATTTGATATGTGTCTTGTAAATTATGACAATATGAATTAACACACTTTCAATACAAATTAATGACTATTGAAATTACTCACAGTATAGTTAATAACATTTTTTTTAAAGTGTGCAATCTACAAGAATAAATATATAAAAATATATAAAAAAAATCTATATATATGTGGAAAAATTAATCTTATTTTTCAGTCATCAGAATTTATTTTAGAGGTATGGTTTCTTCGACAAAGTATCTTATTTTGATCCCTAGAATCCGAAAATCATATGTGCCTATAAGTGACCTTTAAATCGGCCCGCCCTAATATATATATATATATATATATATATATATATATATATATATATATAGAAATCTTATACGACAATAATACCTGTTCATATTTATTTTACCCAAATACGGAATAATATATAGGATCCAAAACTTGGTTCAACTATTCTGTTCAAACAAACTTTACGCTTGACATTAATCACCGGAGTTAATTACCATTTGCAAACAATGTATTTGCAAAATGTTTCGGCATGTTGATATTTAATTAAATAAGTTTTGTATTATGAAATATTTGATCAGATTCAGCTTACATGCATTTATCATTTTGTCATATTCATGTGTGCACTTTGGCATTATTATACCAAATTCGAAATGCATCAGTCGCTGATGCATTTGCGCGATGGCATTTTAATAATTCGGAAACTATGATGCATGTGTTAAACTAGGCGAATGATATATGGAAATATGTGCTTCAGGTGAGCTGAATATATAATATAAATTGTATTTGTACAATGAATAATATAGTACATTTATATGGATGTTCAATAAAAAGTTATGAATTAATAATTACATTACCGGTTATTAAATTATAGGGAAGCACTTTTCACAATTTTTTTAGAGTTAGCTGTTTGAGAGTTTATATTGCTGAAGGTTTTATTGCAGAAAATTTAATAATTTCAGGCTTTTATTAATATTATTAACTTCTGGAAGAAGTTTTTGTTTTCGCCAGAACGTCCAATATACTAATTATATTTTTTCTAGCCGTTTCAAGTCATTCTAAATTGTTTGACACACCACCATTGTGAAAAAGTATTTTAATATTATATATTTATTTTTTTGTTATATGTCTTTGAAAATTCAAAACTGCAAGTAGGGAATCGTATTGATTAGTTTAGCAGTTTCTTTAAAATTAGCAATAAAAAAATATTTTCCACGTTTTCTAAAAAATACCGTTAGGTAATCGTGTAGATTAATTTTTGTCAAAGATTGGACTGTTTTTTCACTACTAATTGTTAAAAAAAATCTTTCTACAACTTTGCATGACGATAGAGCACGACGATAGAATAGAGTAAAAAAAATATATTAAAGGCCTACAAAATGTATAAAAATATGTATGTATGATTATAAAAATGTATTGACGTTCTATTAATGGGCTGAGGTTTAGAAAATTGCCTATTGATTTTGATATTTTAATATAACATTTTTTTTTTAAATTACCCTGGTAAGATTGATTATGCATAAAAATAAACGACTATGAACTATCATAAAAAAATAAATATTTTTTAAGCTTATGAAAGACTGTCTTCTCTTACTTTTGTTTCATTTTTAACTTTCGGTAGAGTAAGTTATAGTAATCGCAAAAAATCTTCGCGTTTCAAAGGTTTCTGAACATTTTGGCATACCTTAGACAAAATGTATGTGTGTGCGTGTGTGTGTGTGCGGATACAAATTTTTGTCGACAATTTCGGGAACACGGATCAATCGATTGCAATAGTTCGAAAACCATTCGATTCCTATTGATAGGAAGATGTGCAGATTAATTTTTGGCAAAAGTTGGTCTAGCCGTTTTGGAGTTACAGAGCTAAGAGTGCAGAAAATAGAATTCGAGTTTTTGCAAGAACGGAGCATCCGATTTGAATGATTCAAAAAACTTTCTCATTGTGTTTACAAAATTATTGTTTTTGAGAAAAGAAAAAAAAATTTATTTATTTTCAAATTCCCAGAAAAAAATTCTAAATTAATTCGGATTTTCAAAATTTTAATTCGATACGGGAAGTTCCAGAATTTTGCCTCAAGACATGATGCCATACACCAGTAGTTTTATATTTTTTGTTAAATGTTAAATGGGAAGTAGAAATTAATCAATTGATAATTTTTTTCTCAATGTTAAGAAAAGAAATTTATACTCATTGCACCACAACCAATTATAATTTATTGATCCTATTGAACATTTAATGGAATTTATATTATTAGTAAAATTAGTTTATTTCTTAATAGATATTTGATATAAGATCTTTCATTAAAGGTGTGAGAGTGATTTCATGTAAGAACTTACCTTTAAAGCTAATATGATACTTATTAGTTAAATTACTAATAGTCATGTCTATACATATACTTTTGATGTAATAAACCAAATGTGTACTATTTTTGTTGGTACTAAACATACAATTCACATCAAATTTATTAATGGTAACTATTATCATAAAATGGACTAATTTTAGAAACATATATAATATAATCGATATAAAACGATGTATCCATCTAATTTTAAACTATTTTCTGCGTCAAAAGTAACATTTATGAAAACAAAATTGTGTCTTTCAACGGAAAACGCAATGCAGCAAAATCAAGGCGCCATATGCGTTAATGTTTCTATTGATACTTTGTATTGACGTCAATACTTTCATCGAACTCAACTGTTTGGTTTCGAGAATCGATTCGGATTGGTTATAGATCGGTGTAAAACGATTTGTATACAGTAGTTTTTATAAATATTATACTGACGGCTTAACATAAAACTGTTATTTCTATTTTACGATAAACCTCGAATGCGAACTCTTCGCATATTTTTACGTAAAATTTTCAGAATTTCAGTTTTATGTTTGTTTATCGATTAATGCTGTTAGATAAGCGGGTGTTACCAGTCTTGATGTGAGTTTATTATAATTATTGAGAGCAGACGTGGGTTCAGATCGGTAATTATGCAGAATTTTTATTCAGTTTTATTAGTTCTGAATAGTAATATAAAAAGTTTGTATACGAAAATTTTTGATTATATTTTCGCGAGAAATTCAAGTCTTTTATTTATGTTGATTATTCAATATTGTACAAATAATCAGAGTAATTGACTAAAAGTTGAAGAGCTGATTTTAACATAAATAAAAAATTAAACAAAAGTAAGCAAAGAAAGCCTTTCATAAGGTTCGAAATATTTAACTTTTCATTGAGACTGTTCTGAATTTTCTTATAAATTGGTAAATGCTGTCTATGCAATTGCTGTGCAGTCAGGCATTTTAGATATAAATGCTAAATTAAAAAACCCAAAAAAAACAACGTTAATGACTGCATCTTTCTGATGTGCCATTGATAACACATACGTGAAGTTAGGTTTTAAGTTTGAGCATATGCTCGTCCAGCATATGCATTTTGGCAGTTTATACTACCAATTTATATGGCAAAAGGACCGTAACATAGCATTGCCATAACATTTCTATTTTGTCGGAGAATTGGCTTTTGAACTTCAAATTCAAAATCTTTTTTTCTTCTGTATATTTGCATTGCACATTTCATATGATGTGTTTACACATTTGTATGTATACAATTTAAGCTCAATCCAAATAAAATAACGCGCAATAAATATTTTGATCGGAAATATCCGAAATATTATGATCGAAATTTGAAATATTTGAAATGATATTGATTTTGTACAATTCAATTCAATCCCAGCCCATTTGCCTCCGACTTCTGCCCTTCAACTGAAGTAGAGATTTGATGGTGCATTTATACAGTATGTAAATTCCTGGATTTGCATATATAAATGTGGAATACTAGATTTATGTGAATTTCCGATGTGTGTATTCACAATTTAGTCGAATTGCGAATCAAAAATTTAGAAAAATCGAGAACCAGAATTGATTTGAATATTGTTTTCCGACAAAGTTTTATATTTGCTTTTTGATAAACAATGCAAACAACTTCTTTCACACGTGTATGTTTCAAAAACTGTCATTAGTATTATAATAGTCTTCAAATACTAATTCAAAATTATAACAATATGATTTAAAAATTCCACACAAGTTTAAATTCAATTTTCAAATACATACATTTCCAACCACATAAAAAAGTAATGTTCTTCTCAAACTCATTATTCTCTATAAGTAAACATTTACATTCTTTACAGTTTTCCAAAAGAAATTTTACTGCAAAATTTTATATGTAAAATTATTTAATGGTATGTACTTAATTTCGTTCGATGAATAATTAAACCGTTTTCATCAAAATCATAAATCATTGCATGACTAATTTAATGGTGCAAAGTAACGTTTAGCAAATCATTAATTTATTTTTAGAACTATTTCAATGTTACATAAATACTTGAAAAAGCTATACAATATTAGAATACCCTTCAGTTTCAATTATATTAGTTACATTTGTTGTTTTAATAGTTAAACATGCAATTAGTGTTAAAAACTGTGACATTTCTTCTATTAACTCTTTTTAAAAATTTATATTATCCTCGTAAAATTCAATAAGATATAGTCCGATTAGTAGATTTGGAGTAATAATAAATAATAGTAGATAATATATTTAATAAATAGGATATATAAATTTTAATAGTAATAAAACACAATAGTATTTTGTTGTTTTTCTAATACTATTGAAAAGTGCATTTTCAGGATATTGATCTTTCAAAATATCAATATCTTTTGCCATTTGCTACAAAATCCTAAGCCTGAACAATATTGTAAATTTTGAATAAAATTCAAAAAGTCGAACTCATAACTTTCTCAAAGTTGCATTTGATTGAAAGTCGTTTATTTAAAGTGTAAAAGTAAGATATGTACTAAAAAAGTGAGGTATTAATATTTTACGTAACCCAAAAATATAAAAACAAAAATTCTGCATATTATTAAAGTATGTATGAAAATACGATAATTTTAATCTCCATATGTAAAATTAACAATTTTACCGTCATATGGTCTTTTTTTACATATCTCTTCTTCTACAAAAAAATTTATAATACCATTGGTTTGAAAACTATATCATATTTAAAAAAAGGCTTTTTATATAATATTTGAGAAACATTCTGAAACTTGACGGAGCCTTTGTAGTATAGTAGTAATACCTTCTGTTTATTAACCACAAGTTTTCGAGTGGAAAATCTGCACTACGTCAAATTGATATCAAGGAGCAGTGATATCAGATTTACATGAAAATATAAATTTAAGTATGATTTCAAGTAAAAATAGCCTTTTAGGGCATTGTTGCTATGTCACATCACAATTAGAAGTATGCAAAAAAATCATCAATAAGAGAAATGATCACCATTGCCTTGCAATAAAACTACAATAAAGTAGAGATCACATCAACTGTTCATAGAAAGCTGAGAACAGTACTGATTACGGTTCAACATTCATCTTGGGTAAATTCATTTGTTCTTCAAACTGTTATATTCCAGTTTTAAAAATACCCAAGAAAATTTTAATATTTTAGTCAGCATGAGGTCGTTCGAGTATGAATTTTGCATGCGATGATCGGAACGACTGATTTAGATCGGACTACCTATTGACATTTGTTCCAGAACGGTGCATTTTGAACAGATGAATGATTAATTAGAAAACGCTCGTGGTAAAATAGAACACTGACGACCTACTAATAAATATGACGAGAATCGATGGTGGATATGACGATAGCTTAGTGGTTTATAATGGAACCGAATAATTACATTACTGTAAATTGATAATTGTCAATATTTAGTTATTTTCTAGGTAGAGACTTATTTATCTATGGTAGAGACTTATTTTTAACTCAGTGCCAAGCTGAAACAGAGTGACAGGATTCATTATGCTGAATTGAAGATAATTTTGATAATTATGGGCATCTGAGTAAAACATCGAACTTTGGTAAAACTGTAATCAATATTTGGTTATTGTGGTTAATTTTTACTACTTTTATTCAACCTACTTAAGTGTAGGTTGAGGTTAGGTTAAGTTAAGTTCAGTTAATTTTATTTAGTCAAAAATAATGACAAAATTGCTCTACGTTTTCTAGAATATAAAACTTCTTGTTAAATTATGAATTAAAAACTTTCAATATATGACGATTTTGAAAGGCTTGAATAAACTATAGTTCAAAATTGATGAAAAAATACACAAAGTTTCTTTACGTAAATCAAATATTTTAAAGTGAAGTAATATGAAATAATATATATATATATATATATATATATATATATATATAACCTATGATAAATGGATAAACTTATCCATGATCTCTTATACCAGACACCTCTGCTTGACTGAGATATGAAATATATATAATGCTAAAAAAATAAAAAAAGTTTAATTTTTACATAAATCTTGCTAAATATTATGCTTGCTAGTGTATATGATTATAATCATTCTAAATAAACGTTTCTAATTTATTTTAGTTCGAAGATCCATTATTATTTAACTTGCATTTTAATAAGGCAATCTTCCTAAGTTTATCACCTTTGAAGTTACATCATTTTAATTTTTCTATTAGAATGATTAATTTAGAAGTAATTTAACCTGATAAAATTAGAATATTTATGATCTATCCTCTTGTAAACCCGAGGAATTTTTTGAAATGCTTTTTTTCATAATTCATTGTAGTAATCCTACGATGTAAAATTTTGATTTGTTACTCTATATATGAACTATTCAGGTTGAAGTCACCAAATAGAATATTTGAAGTTTTCTTCACTTTTTTCTTTTTTAAAATATATACTATTGTTTATGCTCTAAAATGCTAGGCTGTAATAACAGATATATTTTAATATGCATGTAGTTTTTTTTATATAATTAGTAATTAAAATTAACATTCACTCACCAACATTGCAATAATTTTGCTGTGCCAATGCTAATTGTATACATATATAAATAAATAGGTTAATTTGACGTCAGCTCTTAGGATTTTTATTCTGCTAGATCAAATGAACATTTCATCTTTTATATTTTTTCCAGTAACATTTTATTCATTCGTACGTAAGCGGATTTGGATTTCCTATTTTGTCATGATACAGTTAGCTTTTTTCTGTAATGATGTCTTTTAGTAAATGGCTTTTATCTATATAATGATAACATCTTTATGAAAATTTTCATTCGTCACGTTTTAACTTAAAAAAAAACTCATGCTCTAGATTTTTTTGACAACTTGTTATTAAGTTTAGCAAGTCTTTGTTTTTGATGGTGTTTTTTTAGAAACTAACAAAAATTTGGTAATAGATTTTTTATCTTCGGTGCAGTCTTCTAAATTAGTTCTGGAAGTAATATCAATTTTTCACATTTATTAAAATCATTTGTAAAAAAAACAATAGCGATATTTGCATCTTTATGCACTGCCATAATTACCTTGCATTCTAGAAATGTTTTCTTTGAAGTCTTACCAAGAGCAAAGTTTGCTGCAAAATATCACAATTAGAGGAGTATTTTACCAAGTATGATCAGTATTAAACTATTTGTCGAATTGTAACTGTTATTTATATAATAATTCAGATCAGAACCAATCGTGAACAGTGTAATTTTCTAATTTACATAAGGAGTTTCCTAGTAATTCTCAGTTATGATATACATCAAGTTGAAATTAGTTTTCTCGGGAATGTTATTAGAATATAAATGATATTATAGCTTAGATTTAGCAGCCACTACCTCCAATTCTAATAAGACGTATATGCACGTTTAGTCAAGTCAATATTTAATCAAAATCAGACAGAATGAAAACATAACAAACTCCTACACTTCGTATTCAACACGACGTCTAACTAACGTATCTTGATGGATTTTCTAGACTAATTTCTAATATATGTAGATATACATATGTATATATTTACATATCTATATTTACACAAATGTCATGCGAATAATGTTATAAAAATAACAGTTCTTAGAATAATGTTATAATAACTGTTCATGTCGTTATGTACTAATGTTTTAATGTAACAATAGTGCTGTGTAAATTTCACAGAAATAATATATAAACTGCTTTAATTTCAGTGAAATCGCAGAAATAGTCTAGTTATTGAAATACTACATTGGTTGAATTATAATCTCAAGGTAGTAGGTGAGACTGGGTACGGTTGTGCCACTTTTTAGTCAGCAATAATTTTGTTAATTCACAAGTTAGCTGGGAGAAAAGTGAATTAAATGGTATTTTGAATATTTGTCGAAATACTAAAATTAACGGTAATTAGATACTAAGGTTCTATGTATAAAAGTAATAGTTATTATCAAAAGAAAACGAACTAAAGAAACTTACCTTTGGCTCTTTAAAATCAATTCGGTCTACAGAGCATGTTAATATAGGACACAGACTGCAAGCAATAGTGGAAACTTGTTCGACATACTTAAACAACAAACATACTTAATTTTTCTGCCTTTGGACTCTTCAAAATCAGTAAAGTTCAGCTGTTATGACGACAGTCACTATCTTACCCTGGCACAACCGTACCCAGTCTCCCCTCCTGAAATATATGAATTTATTTATAAGACAATAATTCGCAAATATAAAAATAACATCTTTTCACACAGTTTTGTACATTTCAAATTAAGCAATTTCTACCTCATCGCCTGAAGATGCAATTTTCTGATTTATTTGATATGTATCTATTTTTATCCTGATCATATCTGATACGACACTTTTGCCCCTTAACATTTTCTCCATCTCCATTCCGATTGTAAATATGACAAAGTGTAAATAATATTATGACATGCTTCATCAAACACAGATTTTTATTAGACTTCTAAAAATAACTTTTTAATAAAACTTCGTATTATAAGAAACTTGAGCGGCTCTTGACAAAGGGAATGTCTATAGGCAGTTCTATTTAAAAGCAAACTTTAACAAGGCCCAGAATTAACCTTTTGGCAGAGTGACATTAAATCGATAATTTTGTATTAGGGATATAAATATATCTCCAAAGTTTAGTTTCTAAATAGCCGCGATATATTGTTTTATAGTTCATTAGATAAATGCATAGGTGTATAGCAGATTGAATGAACTTAATTGAAAATTTTCTGGATATGTAGAAAAATAAATTAGTAAGATATTTGTTATGATCTTTGTTTACAAAAATTCAGAAAATATCTGAATCTGAATTTTTTTTTATCTATTTTTAAGAACTTGTGTTTCTTCTACATCTTTTAATTTAATCTTGGCATCAATATTTATAGTTTAAATTAGTTGTTGAAACACTAAAACAAATTGGTCAAAAATTTCGCGAAGTTTTTTCAATGTACCTGTTTATTTACGATCTATTGATCGCATCTTGAATATGCAATGGTACTAATATATTGGGAAGATCTTTGATCTAATATAAAGGTTAAAGTAACATAACCACAAGATCAACAAAATTGCATATCCTACTTGACTTTATCGTTTTCAAGTTTATTTCACTTTAATAAATTCATTTTTCTAAAAGAATAAATTTACTATTTGCTTTCAACTTGATTGAAAATGCCCCAAGTGGCAGTAATCAGTTCCATTTTACCAAGATGAAAGAATTTTAGTTCATGCCTCAAGGGTGCTTCGGCATCACATAAGACTTCATAGCAAAACTTATTAGAGCACATAAAATTTTTGCACATATTATAACACAGTTGAGAAAAGCGCGGTCCGATATTAAATTAATTTTCTATTGAAAATTCAAATAATAAAACATATTAGAAATTTATTTCAAATAATATGAATACTAGTGGTCCATGGCATCGTGACCTAATGGCAAATTGCTGGAGCATTTCGTACCATAATTTAAATTTTTTAAAAAAAATTTAAAAAAATTGATTATTCAAAATCCTGAAAGATTTTTTTATACTTTGAAAATTTTGTATTTTTTTTCAAAGCAATCAATAATCGGCTCACACACACATACTTTTTCCAAAGTTGGTTTCATTAGGTTCAGAATGTCAAGAAAACATAAAGTTAGTGAATTGGACTTTTTTAACACCTCATTGGGGAAGTTAAAAAATCAAAATAATGGTGCATGTCATCGTGCCATAAAGATAGAACTTTCCGTATTAAAAATTAACTAGTGGGGCGCGTGGCATCGTGCCTTAAGGCAAATTGCTGGAACTTCCGGCACCAAATTTTTTTTTTTTAAAAGATTAACATTTTTGAAAAAAAAATTACTCTGAATAAATTAGATTTTTGAGAAACTATAAATTTTTGACAAAAATTTACTTTTTTTTGAAAAAAAAGGCTTCTTGAAGAAAAATTTATTTTGAAATATTTTGGAAATTCTGAACTTTTTTTCAAAGCAATCGTACTGCTCTAACTGCATAGAGACAAAATATTGAAGCGCGTAAGCGCCGCGTCGCCGCCTAACAAATAAACATTGGTACGGAACCCATATGAATGTAAACAAAATTTATACTTATTGTTAAAATCTCTATAAAATATCTAATAATTTGATGTGCATATGTCTAATAATCATTTTTGACCGCCAAATTGCATTTTTTTTACTTTTTTTACTAGATCTCTGAAACAGCTAGACCCGCCTTCATGAAAATTTGATCAATTCTTCATCTTGTTAATATAAGTAAAATGTTTTTTGAATTATTCAAATCGGACGCTCCGTTCTCTTAAAAACTGAGTTACCGTTTCTGGCACTTTTTGCCCCATAACTTCGGAACGGTTAGACCTGCCTTTGCCAAAACTAATCAGCACGTCTCCTTATCAATACAAATCGAATGTTTTTTGAATTATTCAAATCGCTTCATCCGTGTTCCTGAAATCGTCGACGAAAATTTGTATCTGTACACACACACACGCACACACACACATACATCCATTTTTCTAAGGTATGTCAGAATGTTCAGAAACCTTTGAAACGTAAACATATATAAAAAAAATTATTTTCGATTTTTTTGCGATTACTATAACTTGCCCTATGGGAAGATAAAAATCTAAAAAAGCTTCAGATTTTTGAAAACAGAAAAAATAGATTTTTGAATTATTGAAAAAAATACTTTTTTAAAAAAATAGTTTCTTGTATTTTTATATTTTTTGTAGATTTTTATCTTTTCGAAAGCAATCATGCTGCGTAGCTGTTTTTAAGACAAAAAATCTAAACTTGAAATGGCTGAAAATTTCGAAACATGTTGATATATAAAAAAATATTTTTGATTTTTTTGCGATTTTTATAACTTACCCTACGGAATACGTTAATAAAGACCATGACGTATATAGACCTAATACTTTAAAGTAATACTTTACGTTGTGTGTGTGTATGTGTGCGGATACAAGTTTTCGTAGGCAAATTTTGCTTGAAAAAAATTTACTCGGAAAGTATGTTTTGCTCACTTGTTGCAATAGTTGTTTTTTTCAATATAAGGTATCCCTCATAAAAACTCTTCAAAAAGAGAATATAAGCGTATGTATAATCTACTAATGTAAAAAACATTCATTTACTATTATAACTTATGTCATCTCGTGAATTTTTACGCGAGTTTGTCACCCTTGTCGTACTGATACTATACACAGTACACGTCACCGACATAAAAGCCACAACTGCTACGTCATGAGTACCCTTCGTTTTCATTTTCCCATCCCGGAGCGCTTGCCCGTCCTTCCGCCGCTTAACCTTCTGGAACGTGACGTCATAGGATAATCGAGGGTTACGGCGGCGCTCGAATCCTGAGAGAGGCCTACACTGGATATTGACCACGGATTGGGATTTAATCCATTAAGCTCACTGTTGATAATCCGTTAAGGACCAATTAAATCCAAATGCTGTTTTCTATTGCGTAGTTTGAAGATATTACGATACGAGCACGTTTTATTGCATTGCGCAACAGATGGTGCACGACATAGTCTAGTCGCTGTATGAGATATTGTGTTTATAATATGGTTTGGGAACGTTTGCTCGCAACTGTTATGTTGTTAGTCTCTCCATTTAATTTTGGTTTTACGTTTGTCTTTATTTCCAGTTTATTAGATTTTTAATTTGCTGTTTATTAGATCTAATATAATTTTTGAATTTGAGAAATTTGTAACTGTCTGAAGAATTATTTAATTTATCTTTATTTATTTTATTTTCAAATATATAGAAATAGACTTCTTTCAAGAGGACTCAAAAATGCAATTACTTTACATAATGAATAACAATTAATATATATACAAAATTACAATATATAGTAAAATTCATAACGTGCTTAACATAAAATTACATATAATACAGAATGTAACAATATTATTTATTTACAGAATAAGATAAAATAATGAGATATTTGGAAAGAAAATAAAAAGGTTAACTTGTGCAGATGGAGGATATTTGATTAGGTGAAGTGTTGTAAATATCTATTTCATTATTAATTAAGTTAAAGTTAGAGATCATAAGTAGAATAGGCGAAATTAAGAGAGAATTAGATTTAGGAGTAGGATAATTGGAAAATAATTCTGAACGCGTAGATAGCCTTGAAACATTAAAGGATAGTTGGTTAAAAATATGAGGACTGTCTATAGCATTGTTGTAAAGTTTAAATAAGAACATAATTGTACAGATAAATCGACGTGAGGCAAGAGAAGGTATACCAAATTCTTTTAATAAACTGTTGTATTCAAAGCCACGTTCAGGGTAAATTTTGTATGTTTTAAAATAAAGATATTTTAAAAATTTTTGCTGAACCTTTTCTATCGCATCAGAGTTGTTGATTTGATGAGCATACCAAATGAACAATACTCACAACAATAATCAGGATCGTTTGTTTTACTATGTTATAGATGACTAACAATTACATACACTAGATAATATAAAAATATTATTTATATGTATATTTACTTTATACACGTATATATTCAATTTCTAATGCAAAACAAATTTCTTGCACTTTAATAATGGGTTTTTTAAACTTTTTAGGAATTGAACTTTTTGATATTTTTTGAAATTTAAAAGTTTGTTTATGTTATTGAATTATTTGTTCAGCATAAAGTTTTCAATAAACATGTTAGTTATGGGCCCAAAACGAAACTTAATCTTTAGTGTATGAGTAAAATAAATTGTTTTTTAAATAAATTTGAAGATTTAAACTATCTATGGCTAATATTAATAATATATCTAATGACTTTCCATCGTTTCACGAATGTATTTTAAATCATCGGAATTTATTCAATCGTTCTCTCGAATTACAATACATTTTTCATTAATTTTTCTGAGTTCTGGAATGTCGTACAGAAACTAAAGATTATGTTTTATTGATATCAGTATCTTTTTCTATAGTTTCATCAGAGTAATTATTATTTACTTTCTTAATATACTAAATGATTTTAAATCAGTTTTTGAATTTTAAAAATTGATGGTTATTACAAAAATTAATTTTTGGCCAATATTTATAAATAAATACTTTAATGGTTTCAAGCTTTCTGCGAAGTTCCTACTGTCAAAAAAATGCTTTCTATTTTTGGTATCTGAAATTTATGATAGTTTTAGCTATGTTCGTGACCTAAACATTGACTTAATGTAATTTTGACAGCACGCAATGCTATTTTTGATTTCATTATGGAAATTAGTAATTCATAGAATATATGCAAAAAACTTATATAACAGCTAAATATGTAAGTTTTTCAAGTTATTTGTGTCGTCTAGTTTTTGCATGTTTCTGAATCATTTAACTTTTGTCTAGTTAGTATAAAGAAAGCATACGAATTATTGCCATGTTTAAATATGACAATCGTTATAATAATTAACTTATCTATTTTATCGAAATACATATATATATCGACTTCTAAGCAGCAGAACAAATCATTGCGATTTTCGATTACATATAGAGAACGGTTTTTGCGAATCCTAACAATCTAACGGAAAACTTTTGCCATCAAATATAAGAAGCCTTATAAAAAGAATTATTACTATATAAAAATCTGTATCAATATTACTCTCAATGAAAACATTTCTGAGTACTAATATAAGATTTAATTTTAAATTATCGCGCATTGGTTTTTTGTTATTTTCCTGTAATTAAAGGTTAATTTAAAATACATGTACGTCTTAGTCGACCATACAGGTTTATGTATATAATATTACATATTCATTTATTTCTCGGTTTTCTTCAAAATATCATAGCGTAGAATATTTCATGATTATTAAATAATGTAGCTTTTATTTCGTAAAATCCTATTAAAAATAAAAGTAAGACATTGGACCTGCTTGCACTCTGTCTCTTTACCCGATTATAGGGTAAAAAAGAGACAAATGACAAATTTGTAGAAAAGTATTATAAAAACATTTTTTTGTAATTACCTATTAACTGGGAGTTTTACTGAACATAGTTGATAGTTGTTTGTTTTATACTGAAAGTCCTGTTGGACTTTTGTGTCTTGCCCTACCCTATACATTATTTGACAAATGTCATTTATAAGGCAATTCAAAATATAAATATTGCCAAAAGCGTTTACGTATTGCTCTCAAACGCAGCTGATGTTTATTTTTTTCAAAGAACCCATTTTTTACTCGACAAATGTTACGAACTTAAGATAACTTAAAATAATATATTTAAAAAAATGTGGTAGGCGTAGGCGAGACTGTTTACTAGTGTTCCAGGGTACGGTAGTGACAGTCATCATAACAGCTAAACTATACTGACTTTTTAAAAAGGTCCAAAGGGCAAAAAAATTAGTATGTTTTATTGAACAAGTTTGTTGAACATTGAGGCATCGAGTCAGCGTCCTACATTAACATGATCTGTAGACCGACTTGCTATTAAAGAGCCAAAAGTAAGTTTTATTGTTCTGTTTCTTAGTTTTTCTCGTAAATATTTATCCTCAGTTATAGCTATGATTTGTTTTGAAAAATGTGCGTTGGGAATAGTTGTGGATCTTGTTCTTTTTAGGTGAATATTAAATAGATAAAGAAAAATCTAACATAATTAAAACAAAAATACGAAAGAGAAAAGGAAAGAAAACTTTAATACAAGAAAAAAAGATAACCAAAATTTTTTGTAACTTTGTTAAAAAAATTATATTTTATTATATATTGTTATATTATATTCATAAGCTTTGTTCAAATAATTATGTTGCGTCGTGTTACATATTTCTGACAATCAAAGTCGTTATAAACTATTTTGGAGTTTATAGCTAATGTTTTTAACCTGTGTTTATGCTCATAACAACCGTCCTGAGGGTGTATGATTTGATTTTATTACTAATCCACAGTATTTCAGTATTTCTACGTATTCAAACGTTAAAATTACCATTTAATTTACTTTTCTCCCTGCTAACTCGAAAATTACCAAAAAAGTGGCACAAAAGTACCCAGTCTTCACTACCATAAAATTGTACAAATCATATCGTATATTCCATATCGGTTTTAATTCATTTCTCGGCATCAGCTGTTGTTCACCTTTTTCCACAGATCCTATTTATCGCTTGACAAATGTCATCCCATCAGCTCATTACATCGATTGCTCTCGCATCCGTGAGGCGGCCGTGACCTGCAGCGGCGCGTCCCTGAGAGTCGCTTTGAACCCCGGACGATCGTGGCGGGCAAGGTCTTGTGCTTACGTTCGGCACGCGTACTACGCACAATTAGTGTTAGAACGAAATATCGAGTACTGAGTAAATATCGATACTTTGCGGTCGATAGTGAGTACTTTTGCTATCGATTCTTTAGCTCGATCTATTTGCCAATAACGATTCTTTTCGCCGATAGTACACAAAAAGAATCGACTGCGTAATCTATGAACACCACTCATCGACCAACTATTAACGCACGCATTGTCAAATGCAAAGCAATAGTCTTCCTAGGTGGTCATAATTGTTCAAAGAAGTGTCAAAAAATGATCTCGAAGAGTCATTAGTCTCCGAATTTATTGCTCAGAAACCCAAAATGAATATGACCACACTAATAAATAAAGATGTTTATTTATTACTCTTATGTAAAATGAAATGGCTTTTTATAGTACCTTAAATGTTTTATAAAAACATATTCAACAATCGAAGTATGATTATTTCAAATAATAATACTCACCAATTCTAATATATTAGTATTTTACTTAAAGAAGAATCGAAATATAATTATTTCAAATAATAATATTCATCAATTTCAATATATTAGTATTTTGCGTTTATTATATTTCGATTCTTTTTTGCGCAAAATACTAATATATTGAAATGGATGAGTAATATTATTTGAAATAATACACTTCGATTCTTTTTTACACAAAATACTAATATATTGAAATGGATGAGTATTATTATTAGAAATAATATATTTCGATTCTTTTCTACGCAAAATACTAATATATTGAAATGGATGAGTATTATTATTCGAAATAATATATTTCGATTCTTTTTTACGCAAAATATTATTATTTGAAATAATTATATTTCGATTCTTTTTTGCGCAAAATACTCATGTATTGAAATTTTTGAATATCAACATGCAAACATATGGGTTTGAGTTTATCGGAACCATTTAAACTTTAAATCCCATCGCTCCGAAGGGAGCTACAAATGTCATAATAATATTTTGACCGTCATTAAACTGAATGTTTATTGCTTTCCAAAGAGCTTCATATTGCACTTTTATGTAAACATGTAACGGCTTTTTAAAGTTGCATGCTCGCTAAAATTATTCATATAAAAATATTCAACAATTATAGAATATTATTTTACTTAAAAATATTAAAAATATTATTGTACTTAAAAATACTTAAAAAGTATTGTTTTTTGAATATAGTATCAGACTATTATATTGTTTTAATCAAAAATACTCAACTATTATAACTTGTCTTTTATTAAAAAAAATATATAGAATTTGAAATTAGTATTGAAAAATTACTGTTAAAATTTTACAATATTGAAAATGATTCTGATTTAACACATCAGATAAAAGCAATAGAATTCATTCTAATATTGTGATATGATATTTTTGATATTTAATGAGTTTTAGATCTTTCTTGCACTTATGTATGATTTTTATGAAAAGTACTCAAAATTCGATATTGAGTACTATCGATACTTTCGCCACGATATTTTTTTGGCATCGATATTTTGATTAGATACTTTTTAAAGCACTCAATATCGATCTTTTGCCTCGATACTTCTAACACTACGCACAATGCGTTTCCACTTGTTTCCCAGCTTCCCTGTCCTTTCCTCATTGCACAGATCTCTCTTTGAATCATTGGCAGAAATGGCCTTGCCCCATGCCGGGTCCTGTTTTAATTAGTTTTGTTAAGGTTTCGCAGTTTCATTGTGTATTCGAAAATGGCAGGCACGTGCTTGGAAAAGTCTTTAAATAAATGCAATGCGGTTTTGCGTGCAACATTAAATAATTATCCGTAATTGGTAATATGATATTTATAGATATTGGTTTAGGGTAAATTTTAACTGCAATTAGGATTGAAAGTCGATACGAAATTTATATGGTTGAGTATTGTATAACACAGGTAACGGAGATTGCTATAAAGTAATTTAATATTTACAATTATTTTTGCCTCGTGTTCATTACGATGAAGATTTGGATCGGTTACATAAAGATTGTCTAACAAACTTATTGCCTTAAAATGATATTATTCAATTATGTAATAAACAATAGATATCTTTATCAACGTGAGGATATTGCATAATGTTTAGTTGAAATATTAACTATTGATACTAGATATTAACTATTTTTCATAATTGCATGCACACTTTCATGGCAGAAAACAAAATTTATTTAGTGGTATATAGTAACGAGCTATTGGATAGATTGCTGAAAATTTAATTATCATAAACCAAATTATTAAATTCACATATTCATAAATTTTAAATTGTAAAGGACGTAGCTATTGGTATGGTGTTTTATTTGGAGTTAAATAATTTCTTTTCAAAATATATTTTTTAATATTAACATTAATTTGATGAATTTTTTAGTTTAAATTTGGTATGGAAATAGTTATTGTTTTTTATAAAATTTTACTTGCAGTGTTAATATTTTTTTTTCCTTACAATAGTCAATCAGAATATTAAATGATTCTATAATATTCTTTGAGCTGATTTTCCATGACTTTCTCCAATGAGATACCTTTATTGATTTTTTAAGCTCTTTTAGTAAATAATATTTACATTGAATAGGATGCAAACAATATATGTATAGTTTCATATAAAATCAAATGGAATGAATTAGAAATTTAATGAAACATTAGATTTTTTTTAAATATTACAAATTAAAAATCACTGCAAAAAGATGATAACTTCTAATATTTATTTAAAATGAGATATATAAAATTACGAATTTGTCGTGTTTTTTTTATACTTTCTTCATTGAATGAAGTGTGATTCAAATATTGCTTCATTGGATTTTTTTAATAAAAATTTGAAAGGCTTAAACTAATAATGTGCAAAATGAATTTTGAAACTTTTCGATATTAATTTTACCATATTATTGAAAGATATTATATTATAGTAAATGATATGAACTTAAAGAAAGCACATATCTGAAATATTTTTGTATGTTTTTCTGCATATGCCAAACTCAATTTTTTAATTTTTTTTATTATATCCTAGAAATGGATATCTTCATAAGATCATGAAATAATTTTTATCAATCATATATTGATGATCTCCTTATAAAAAATAAACAAATGGCAGTAAATTACAATTACAAATCCGAGTATTTATTACTAATACGAATCGAATTTTAATCGAAAAGTTTGATTTTGAAGATCCTTAGACTCAAAATTATACACAATTTTTAGCAAGGTGCCTTATGAATAATTATTGAAAACTTTCAAAATGAATAATTGCTTTTTTGTATTTTAATACAAACCCAAACGACAGTGAATTAGATGACCAAACTACAGTAAATTTTCATAAAATATCTTTCGATAAAATCTGCACACTAATTTTTAGTCCTGAAATTTTTAACAAATTTTTCCTTATTTCTCTGGAATTGTAAGCATGAAGTGATATCTCTTAATATCGAAGGCTTGCTCATAAATAAAAAATACATAATTAGGAGATAACGTACTTATTCTGATCTGAACGTACTTATTCTTACTTTACATCAGAATAAGTCCAATGCAATATCAATATGAATAAAATTTCAGTCGACAATTAATCAAAGCGAATTGAACTATTTTTTCTAAGGTACTGAACAAAGAATTTTTACTAATATTAATAACCTCGTGGAAAATTATTAAGATTTAGAACGGTATTCTGGATACAATTTTTTATATATTCAATTTTTAATATATTTGATGTATAAAAGAGTAACCGAACGTGTAAAAATAACAAGCGTAGTACTATTATATCCATCGAGTCAATTTTTCACAATAATATTGTTTGAAGGATACTTCAAGAACTTTCTATATTTTCAAGACTTTCCATAAGTATGAGCTTAGTGCTTTTTGTTCTCAATGTAATGCCAAGCTTTAGAAAATGCAGAAAAATTCAAGCGTAGGTGTCAGTAATATTTATTCTTACACCCACTGTTTGCGTGTCCGAATGTATAAAGCATATCTTTATCCTTTTAGTTGGAAAAGCAATCAAGAAACTACACGACCTCATCATTTCTATGCAAATTAAATTTGCCTTTTAATTAACTTAGAGCTTGAACTATAATAGTCTTTTATTTTTATTTCATAAAATGGATTTTTATGTTATTTTTTCTTTCCTGTATTTAATTACTGCATTCCATGTTTTCAAAAAGGGTGGCACATAAAAAATATTGATCACAAAATATATCAAGGTATCAAGAAATAAAATTTTATAGCGATTTTTTCAAAAGTTTATGTACTACGTAGCCATTGAATACTAATCAAGGCAAAATCTGGGGTTCACCCTGGAAAAAAAATCATCCTTCACAGCAACTGATTAGAACCGAGGTCGATAAATGTACGAAAAGGATAATATACTTGCATTAACACAAGGTTGTAGGATAGATTCTATCCCATAGACAATTTATTTTCCAAGACCTTGCCTGCAAATTGAGTTTCCTTTACCTACATGATATAAAAATAGATATGAACTTGATTTTATATTCATACGAATTGATTCGTGTGATGTTATATTGTGTGCATTATTCAAGCGAGGTCTTTTTAGAATATTTCTGGCTCTATGTGAATCTATTTTATATATTTATAATATTTACTATATAAATGACTATACGTTTTTCTTATTTTTCATGAGGAAATATCCTAGTTTATCGAATCTACAATTTTTAAATTTTTAAAAAAGAATTGTTATGACATGAAAGTTTATTTGTCCACAAATTTTTCACATCAATAATTGTGGAATAATGGTTTATATTTAGATATATCAATAAGCTTAATTATATTTTTAACAAATTTTCTAATAGTATTCCATACGTTTCGAGTCTCAGTTTGGCATTTCTTCTATGGAACAAAAACAAACATTTTTTAAAAAAACATTAAAAACACATAATGAATTTAGACATACAATGACTTGTTAAACAATCGTATTTGTAGAGAAAAATATATATTTAAAAAATTGTAATTAAAAATTTCACTGACATTATAGACTCTTCCAATCTTATCTCATCATGAAATAAAACTTTCATATTAAAATTATGACAAATTAGTAAAAATACATAATTTATAGATATTTGGATAGATTCATTAATTGTTACAAACAATGGCAAGTTAAATAAGATACTAAGAGAAATATTAGTACAAAATTGAATGTATATTAATATTTTTTCACTCATGACGTCATTCATAAGATTTTATGTGTATTGATAACCAAAATATAATATATATAAAAATTATATATATATATATATATATATATATATATATATATGTATATATGTAGGTATATATTTGCATATCTATATATGTATATATATATATATATGTATATATATGCATATATATAATATACATTTATATTAATAACAATATCATAGGCATTATGTCATATTTTATGTTTCCAATTATTTTATTAGGTCGTAAACTATTTCACTAGAATATTTTGATAACATGCCAATTCTAATTTCATTTTTAATATTGGTTTATGACTTAACTGTTGTAACTAAACATCGATATATTTTTATTAATATCAATATGTTTTCAGTGGTCAATATAAAAAAATGAAATTCGTCAACATCACAACTTTTCAACAACCTGATCTATTAATTGCAAGGTATGAATAATAAAAAATAACTTCTTAGTTTCATATATTATTATGGATTACTAATACAAAAACTCAACATATTAAATTTCCATAAAATTAATTGTAAAACTATTAAACAATTAAATCAATCAATCAATAAAATAATTAAAACAAATTCATTAGAAGTTTCAACATTTGTGCATCGCCATGCAGTAATTTATTACACATATTTATTTATGTGTCTAATTGCGATTTTGATTTTAATTTACTCTATTAAACAATTTTCAAAATTCATAAATTGAGCACTAATTTTATTTTGAAAACCCCAAGTATTTCCCCTATTATATATTTATATATAATAATAAAAAAAATCACATTACAGAACTAGTTACTCTACATATAATATGAGCTTTTACAATATAAAAAAACAGTGTAAATATTTTATTATCGTTATTAAAATGCACATTTTCCATCAAAACATAAAACGAGTGCATAAATCCTTTGAAAATCCGCTCTTACATGTGGTTATTTTGTTCGCCATAATCAGAGTTTCATATTATATCTACCTGGTGAAAACAGGAAAACACGCGTAAATAAATTCTCACTTTATTGCAACATAACACGTTGGCGGACATTTCATATGAAATTTAATATCATTCTATCAGTCGTATATGATTGCATGAAGGTGTATGGTTTGTTGACGAAGAGCACCCCGGGTTCTGGGAAAATGATAATACGGGAGGCGACGACATATCCTGAAACTACGGGGTCTATGAGCTGCTTTTTTCTTAACCTAGTAGTTTTTTATAGATAGCAACCCATCGGTCAGCCACTCTTATTTTGCGTGTAGTAACTGTACACAATATATTCGATATGTATATGAGGTTCCTAGGTTCACATCGAGTATTTGATTAGATTATCTTTGGTTTATTATTACCGAGATAAACATATATGTAGCGAGGTACTATCTTCTTCTCTTCCTTGTGTCCACTGCGAGCTCCGGTAGGCAAGTGAAGGGCCGAGTATTGCTGCGCTATGGTTTTATACCATAGAGGATAACGGTGCATGGCAGGGACGCGCAACCTGACGTAGTGCGCCAGGGCTGTGCAACCTTATCCTATATCACCCCCCCGCTGAGTGTGTTTGGCTCGAATATATAGGCTGGTTTTGCTCTATCGATCGATATCTTAGTTTCCTTGCCGTTTCTAATCACTGTCATAGTTTTATCCGAACGGCCCACTACTTCGTATGGTCCTGTGTACGGCGGTTGTAATCCTGTCCTTATGGTGTCTTCCCGGATAAAAATTTGTCGGGCCGTTGATAAATCCGGGTGGACAAAGCTGTAATTATTTCCGTGATTCGAAGCGGGCGTTGCCTTGAGCGTTTTGACCGTTTGTCGAAGTTTTTGGAGAACCTGGTGTGTGTCTTGTGTGTTCTGATGGTCTTCGAAAAATTCTCCTGGAAGCCGAAGAGGTTCGCCATACACCATTTCAGCTGGAGAAGCTTGCAAGTCTTGCTTCCATACAGACCGCAATCCGAGTAATACTAGCGGCAACGCATCCAGCCAGCTCTTATTGTTGTGGCACATAATAGCTGATTTAAAGGATCTGTGAAAACGCTCGACCATGCCGTTTGCACTGGGGTGATAAGCTGTGGTGTAAGTTATTTTCGACCCTGTAAATTTACCAATGGCGTCAAATAGGCGGGATTTAAATTGGACTCCGCGATCGCACGTTACTTCAGTGGGGCAGCCAAAGCGAGATATCCATCCCTCTATAAATGCTTGCGCCACTGACTCAGCTGTTATATCTCGAAGTGGGATGACTTCTGGCCACCTTGTGAATCTACATATTACTGATAGGCAATACTTGAATCCTCGTGCGCTTGGAAAGGGTCCGATCAGATCTAAATGTATGTGAGAAAATCGTCGGGTAGGAAGCAAAAATTTACCAAGCGGTGCTCGCGTGTGGCGATGAATTTTGCTGCGTTGACAAGGAATGCACTCCCTCGTCCAGGCTCGACAGTCCTTGTTCACTGACGGCCAAACAAATCGTTGGGATACCATTTTCACTGTGGCATTTCTTCCAGGATGGCTTAGGTTGTGAAGTGCGTTAAAAACTTGTTTTCTTAACGTCTTCGGAACGAAAGGTCTTGGAATATTAGTGGATACATCGCAATATACGTTGATGGTAGTACCCGGAAGACGTACTGACTTCAGGACCAACGAAGAACTGTTCTTTAGGCAGCTTTGCAGTTCCGCGTCATCTTGTTGTTCCTTTGCGATTATGTTATAATCTGCATTCGTCGAGACATGTAATTCTTCGATCCGGGATAAAGCATCAGCTACGACGTTTTCTTTTCCTTCAATGTGCTTTATTTCCG
This sequence comes from Ctenocephalides felis, assembly GCF_003426905.1. Lineage (NCBI taxonomy): Eukaryota > Metazoa > Arthropoda > Insecta > Siphonaptera > Pulicidae > Ctenocephalides > Ctenocephalides felis. The sequence goes on from NW_020537324.1 coordinate 64,983,626, forward strand.
TTGTAAATTGTGCTATGAAAGTTAGTTGATTCAGTTGAACTGGCGGCAATTTGTCCTGTTTCTGTTGGAAGACAAATGTTAGCGGTTTATGGTCTGTGTATACTACGAAATGTTGTCCATCAAGAAAGTGCCTAAAATGTCGGATAGCTTCAAAGATTGCTAGAAGTTCTCGGTAGTATGTTGGCCATTCGCATTGGCGTTTAGAAATTTTCTTCGAGAAGAAAGCTAGTGGTTGCCATGTTTTCCCTATTTGTTGTTGCAGCGATGCTCCTATTGAAATTGTACTAGCGTCTGTAAATAAAGCTAACTTGCCGTTGACCACTGGATGATGTAAAAGAGTAGCATTTGATAGGCTTTCTTTGCAATTAATAAAAGCCTGCTGTAGTTGCTCGTTCCATTCTATGATAGTGTTATTTTTAACGTTTGGTCCTTCTAGCAGTTTTTGAAATGGAGCTTGCAATTCAGCCGCACGGGGAATGCATCGGCGAAAATAATTAATCATTCCTAGAAATCTGCGCAATTCTTGTATGTTAGTAGGAGGTTTGATTCTTACAAGAGCTTCCACTCGTTCCTTAATTGGGCGTATACCATCTTTAGAGACTGTGTATCCCAAAAAATCAATTTCCGGGACACTAAATATGCATTTCTCACAGTTGATTATGATACCATACTGCTGCAGTCTTTCGAAAATGCTTCGTAGATGTCTTGCATGCTCTTCCTGGTTTCTTGATGCAATTAGCAAATCGTCGATATAAGCATAGCAAAAATCCATGCCTTGTGTGACTTCGTCGATAAACCTTTGAAAGGTTTGGCCTGCATTACGAAGTCCGAAGGTCATATAAGGAAATTCGAAGAGTCCGAAAGGAGTCGTAATTGCTGTTTTTGGTATGTCCTCCTCGTTGACCGGAATTTGGTTGTAAGCCTTCACCAAGTCGATTTTGGAAAAAACTTTCATTCCTTGAAGATGCTGCGTAAAATCGTAAATGTGCTTTACCGGGTATCTGTCTGGAATAGTTCGAGCGTTGAGTGCCCTGTAATCTCCGCACAGGCGCCATCCGAGGTTTCGTTTAGGTACCATGTGAAGCGGCGCGGCCCAGGGGCTGTTTGATCGTCGAGCGATTCCGAGCTTCACCATTTCTTCAAATTCTGTTTTAGCTATTTGAAGGCGTTCCGCGTTGAGCCGTCTTGGTTTAAAATAAATCGGAGGCCCTGGTGTTGTATTGATGTGGTGTGTTGTTGAATGCTTCACTTTGTGAGGTGCTCCTTGAGGTCTGGTAATATCCGGAAATTCTTGCAATAGGCTGTGGTGCTCCTTTCGCAAGGTTTTAACAGTTGGGACGACTGCATCTGTTACTTTTCCCATCATTTGTGCTTTTGTATCTCCCTCTAGTAGCCGTTTGTTGCGCAGATCTACCAATAAGTTATAAAATGATAAGAAATCTGCTCCAATAATGGGTTTTTCGACGTCGGCTATCACAAACTTCCAAGAAAAATTCCGTTTAAGGCCGAAGTTCAAAATTAATTGCACTGTCCCATAGGTCGCCATTTTCGCACCATTTGCCGTATATAACGTATATTCGGTACGCGGATGCTGCCCTTTCAGTTTTCTGCGAGGGTATACACAAAGATCCGCGCCCGTGTCGACTAAAAATTCTTGTTTGGATGCTTTGTCCACAACTAATAGGCGGCTTGTTGAACTAATTAATTGACAGTCATGCGCCGCATTCATTGACTGTCGTTTAAGTTTAAAGATTTAAATGAACAAGGTTCATTACACTTCCGTGCTTTAGCTCCAAATCTTGAGTGGTACTGGCAATAGCCACGTGGAGATGGATGCACGACCTTCGACCTCGATGGTAAGGTTCGGTACTTGGCTTGGGTGAGGGCTTCAACTTGTTTAGCTAACAAGTCAATCTTTGAATTTAATGTAGCGTTCTGGTTTTGAAGCTCCAAAATTTGTTCTGAAATGGATTGATTCATTTCTTTGGACGTGGATGGCATTTGTTTACTAACTCCTTGGATTTGATGCTGCAACACTATATCGGCGATTTTATCTGCCATGTCTGCTATTTTATCCAACTCGAGATGGTCGTGTGCCGAAATTATGGCTTGAATATTTTCTGGTAGCCGCTTGATCCACAATATCTTGAGAATACTATCGTCGACTTTTGACCCGCCTAGTGCGCGCAAATGACGCAAAAACTGCGATGGTCGTCTGTCGCCGATTTCTTCTCTGTCCAGTAACTGTTCTAACTTGCGATCTTCTGACAACGATACTCTCTTGATGAGAGTACATTTCAGTGTTTCATACTTATTCTCTGTTGGTGGTTTCAAAATAATGTCTTCAACCTCGGCTGCGTATTGCGTCTCTAAGTATGCGATTGCTACATAAAACTTTGTAGTGTCAGCTGATATATTCGAAAGCGCAAATTGTCCCTCAAGTTGAGCAAACCATAGCTGAGCCTTTTCAGGCCAAAATGGCGGAACTTTGACACCGACTCTTTCGACCTGCGATGGCGGGAAAGATATTTGCTCTGGCTTCTCCGGTTTTGACATGCTCGACTATTCTCACGTCAGGGGTCACCAATGTAGCGAGGTACTATCTTCTTCTCTTCCTTGTGTCCACTGCGAGCTCCGGTAGGCAAGTGAAGGGCCGAGTATTGCTGCGCTATGGTTTTATACCATAGAGGATAACGGTGCATGGCAGGGACGCGCAACCTGACGTAGTGCGCCAGGGCTGTGCAACCTTATCCTATATATATACCTACATAGGTACCTACATAAACTCAACCAATAAAAAGAAAAAATCAATAGGCGAAGCTTAAGATTAATCTGTAGCAGTCTATTAAGATAAATGCATATTTATTTAATATTTTAGTGACATTAATGATAGGATATTTTACGAAGAAGCCAATAAACGACTTCTTATCAAATAGGGTTCTTATCTAAATGTAACTTCGTAGTAATACGACGATATATTCAAAAATAGTTGTAGAAGTAATTTGATAATTGATTTGGTTATTTTTTTATTAAGACAATCAAAATAAATAAAATTAGGTTTAAGTAGCTATTTTTATAGAATTTTGATTAGCTTGTTGATTCAGTTAAATCATGTAATAGTAGTAAAACAAATTCAATTAATTTTAGGTTCCTGAAGAATGCGGGAAAGAATCCATGTTTTTGTATCATAATTTACTCAGAAAGTTATGCAGTAATGCTTCTTTCATATTTAATAAATCAAAATTTTATTACACTTTATAAGCCAATTAACCAATAATAAATTTGAACTTGTACATTGAAATTATTGCATGCAGTAAATCAATATAAAATTATTTATTTGAAATCATATGACACATATGGCGATAAAAATATGTGATATATATATATATATATATATATATATATTTATATATATATATATATATATATATATATATATATATAGGTATGTAATTTACAAAATATAATCTAGAGAAAAATGTGCAGTTATATATAATAATAAGATAATTTTCAAATTTTATTTTATATTCTTAAAATTCTAAATTACCAGGATTTTATAAGAATCATCATATTCCAGAAATAACAAGATAAATTCTCACATAAGTCAATTTTCACATAAGTCAATTTTTTGCAAAGCTTGATTTAAAAGTTCTATTACTCGTATAATATGGCGTATTTGAAATTGATGGTTTGAGTTTTATATAAAGTGCTTCATTAGCTTTTGTTCCAAACCAATAGTTTTTCAACTTCTACTTTCAGAGAAATAGTTAATATCGCGACTTAAAACAGTTTTGCTGAAATTCGCCTTAACCACTGGTATGGCAGATATATAAATTGGCCTAAGAGGTAATCACTATCAAAATTTCATTGTTTATTACTAAATATTAATGACTATCTTAATAAAGTATTAAAAAGTAGTAACGCAATCAGTTTCAATATTGTTACCTTTTATATATTATATAATGCTAAATAACTCTACATTTTGCATTAAAATTATAATTAAAATTGTGATTGACACTTTATGTATATTTAATTATTGTCTTCTATAGGACACAGAGTGCTTTACTCGCAATATTAATGAAGAAATCAATTATTAATAAGAAAATTAATAAAATATTAATAAAAAGATTAATATCAAGGTAATTTTTTTGCTATAAAGGGTCAACTAGACAATCAGGCGACCAGACAAAAACAATGATTTAACAAAGTTACCATTAAATTTCGGATTGTAAAAATTTTGGCAGGCAATCGAATCAATTACTTATATTTTTGCGGTGTTGACCAAATGAAAACCGAAAAACTTGAGAATCAAAATCAATTTTATAATTATTTTTATTGAGAAGAAATAGAATTATTTGAATATTTTTATATTTATATGAAAATAATGCTGTAATCTTCACCTATGAAATAAGAACAAATCTTTATTAATATGCATATGCATAATATTTTCCAGGAAATAATAATACCTCACATTAATAATTTGTATTTGTATACTAATGTATTTGTATATTAATGTAAAATAACGAACAAATTTTGTTCTGCAAGTCATGTAAGTTTCATTTATTTCATGAAACTTGCATTAAGACAAAATTCCCTTTGATCTAATTAATTTGATATTTCCAAAAATGTTTGAATACAATACCAAGTATTTCGGTAACATTTTATTCCATCCGCCTCTCCGATCATGTCCCATATTATGAGTGGCTAAGGGACTTGCTACTTTGTTTGAAGCGCCCACGTGCGAATGTTTCATATACCCACATATTATATTATGTTTATCCCCCATTAAGGGGGACTTGTAAATTGTATCTCAATGTTGTTTTCTGATTAAATTCCCGCTAATCTGAGTGGGTGAGCTTGGATAAATTGCGGTCACGGATGAAATTATTGCGCCGGCTACATATTTTTATGAACTCTCGTACGAAATTGTTGAGGTTGTCAAAATTAACAAAAACGGTATGGGTGGAGAATGCGTTTTTCATTCTAGGAATTTAGAATATTGTAGCGTTTTCCATGAAATTTTTAACAAGCTGAATTTTTATATAACGTTTTATTGTTTCTGATGATAGTAGCTAAAAATTATTCGAATATCTGTTATATGGTTACACCATAGGATAGGGCGGGACTTAAAGGTCCACGGGTAAAAGGGTCCATCACCGATATCTCAAAAACTAGTAAAGTCAAGAATTTTTGCAAGTAGTAAAGGCAACAATATTTGCAAGTGGAGGGAAAAAGATGCATAACCAGTCAACTATTTTATTCATAAGACATTGCTATCGGGAGATAAACGGCAATGTTTGAAAATTCGTAACAAAAGTATTTTCTTTCATTGTTATTTTTTTTGGTTATGAGCATTGCTGTTTAGTTTACGAGATTTTAACATTTTGGGCATACGTTACTTAATTGTTCTATAAGATGCATCGTTATTTTTTTATATAACCTATTTAGAAGCTTACATGTGGGTGGGGTAAAAAGAACCAATTAAACCTTTACCCTGGAAAAGGTGTAAAGAATAAAAACTAGTGAATAAAAACCAAATTAAGTTTACAAAAGCAATTTTACAAGATATTAGTTAAACAAATACTTATTCCAATTATGCTGATTATTGTTTCTGATGAAATACTGGATCAAAGTTGTATGTATAAAGTGTTTTTTTTATTGTTTATTTGTTGACTTTGTATACTTGTGCATTAGTCATATACATTTTATGAATTATCTTTACCATTTTATGTTAATTGATTGTATTTAATTTTATAGCGCACAATATATCCTTTCTTTTATCAATAATGTTATAAAATTGGTTGGGAGAGAGATTTTTTGCCTTGCTATCTGTATTATGTGTTATCTCTGCTAAAAATGTATCTATAAAATTTATATTTTGCACTGCTTGAATGATATAGCTATTATTTTGTAAAATCCCTACAAAATTGAAAATAATACATTGTATATGTCTGCACAAAATCTGTTCCCCACCTAAAGTGACCAGATGATAATCTTTTGAAAAATAGTAAAAAACATTTCTATAATGAATCAGCTGAGAGATTTCTTGAACATAGTCAGATAGTTGTTTGTTAGATATGTGTAATTTGTTGTGATATAATTGGTTTGGTTTTCACAATATAATTGCTCAAAAACAATTTGGACCCATGGGCCTATGGCTTCCTAAATAACTTCTTTCAATTTTTTTTGAACATTTTGGAAATTAAACTAATGCCCAGGTTGATTTTCTCTATATTAAAAATCTAGTTATTAAAAAAATACTGAGTTTTAAATAATTAACATCGAGTTTTCCTAGAGCAAATATGAGATTGAAGGATATATTGCTTTTCTTCTACAAGATGTAGAATCTGTTATACATTCTATTTCTAATTTAAAAACCTATTATTATAATAACTTGTGACGAATTTGAGTTTATATATATAGAAACAACTATTATTGATTGAAGTTTCCGAGGCCGTTCGCGTGTACACTATGATATTTATAAAATTAGAACATAATCAGATTCGTTGATAAAACGGTTGAATATAATAATTCATTTAGTAGGAAAAACTTGATTATAATCAATTGTATAAATATAGTTTTAGTGGAAAAATAATGTCTCAACAGGTCAAAGTGAATTAAAGTAATTAAAGATAAAAAAGGATAAAAGGTATAATTAGATAAGCTATAGAAATTTATTCGGTTTGTATGAAAGCAATTTAATTTCCATTTACTATTTCAAAGTATGTTAAAAAAAATTCCGTTGAAAAGACTTAAATTGATTTTATTGTTAGATAGAATAAAGATTCATTAAATTCATTGGTATTTTGTTAATTTCTATATATTTGCGAAGTAAAAAGTCTATGATGTTGGTAAAAAATTAATGGTGATAATATAAATATTTGAATAATATAATAATTCAAGTTATCTATAAATATTGTGAAATCACACCAATTAAAATTGATCTAAATACGGAATTTTGTCCAAGTACATTATTATCTAAAAATAAGTTCATCAAAGTAATTCGGCCTAATATCAAGTTGCCAGCAGAATCCCATTTGCAGAAGTTAATGAGTTACTATCACCTACATTCTCCCATTGATATACGAGTACATTTCGCAAGTTTATTTTCGTCTGTTGTAATTAACAAACAAGTCTATTCATATCTTAGTCGAATAATGGAAATTTAATTGAATCGCTGATTCGCTATTCCAATCCAAAGGAGTCTGTTACTTACCTTTATTCATCAGCCTGCAAATTAATCCAAACAATGATCGTCATTAGTCGAGGACATAGTGATTTTGTAGGAGAATAGTTGTTGAGTAGGCAGTAGTAGACAGAATATATATTAACAAGATTGTTCTGAATTTACTTTGATGAGAAAATTGCATATTAGAAAAGAATCAAATACCTACAGCAAGTAAAATCTATCGTTTTATCAAAGATTTGTGATAATTTCAAAATCAAATATAATTCAAAGCTTATATGAAAAAATAATAAGAACATTTGGTTTTATCCATAGTTTTAGTGGAAATAGTTGGAGTGGACATCATTTTGCAGTTTTGTAGCAAAATATTTTTTTAAATAGAAATTATTTATTACTCAATTATTACAAGATTTATAATTGTTTTAATGATCATGTAAAAACTATCTATTATTTTTCAATTTACGCTCGTTGGCCTAAATATATTTCACCACTAATTGACTAATACAGATGTATTTTTAATTTGATGCATAAATGGCTGAATATGCAATAGTAAGGATATCACTACTACTGGTGATATTGTTAGTCGTTCTTAACAATTTTTAGATAGATATTTTATAAAATTATATTTATATTCTGACTCAAAAAGCTATTTTGGAAAAAATACTAAAAATGGAAGTAATTCGTTCATTGATAGATACATTATTATTAAAAATTAGTCAATAGCATAAAAATATTTTGGTATCTTGGAATACTGGATGATTATCAGGCTTTAGATGAGGTGATGCTAAAGTTCTAACACGTTACGACTATAGTTTTTTAAAAATGACTTGTGTGCTTTAAAAGCAGTTCTTATGTATTACCTAGCTAATAAAAGGCAACCTTGTGCTCATCCTTTTTTAATTGTGATTAAATATATGATACTAGTGGTAAATAGCATCGAGCCTTAAAGCAAATTGCTGGAACTTTCCGTACCAATTTAGTCTAAAAAAATGTTTTTGAAAATTAAAAAAAAATTAAAAATAAATTCCCCAAAAGCAATTTTTCGTCAACACAAGCAGAAAGTTTTTTGGATCATTCAAATCGGATGTTCCATACTCTCAACAACTCGATTTTCTGCACTCTTTGCTCAGTATCTACAAAATGGCTAGACCTGCCTTTGCCAAAAACTAATCAGCACTCTCTCCCTATTAATAGGAATCGAATATTTTTTCAACCATTCAATTCCGTTGATCCGTGCGCCCGAAAACGTGAACAAAAAATTGTATCCATATATACATACACACGTCCATTTTTTCTAAGGTATGTTAAAACGTTCAGAAACTTTCAAAACGTGAAGATATGCAAAAAAAATCAATTGCGATTTTTAGACGATTACAATAACTTACCCTACGGGAAGTTAATAATTCCATCAATGCATGATAGAGTTCTGTTTAATTGGAAACATGTTTTTATCTATATTTTAAAGTGAAAATATGTATTGAATGATATCAGATTGTCCGAAAAGCAGATTTAAACCCGAGTTTTTGCGATTACCCTCGTGAGATATTTTAATCGCTTCAACAGTCTGACCATTATTTTAATCATCCACACTGTCTTCTAATAACTCCTCGACCCACGATTGCAAAATTATAAACGATTCTAGCAAATTCTGCAATTTATATATAAACCCTATAAATATGCATGAAGTGCCCGCCTGACATACGTTTTATGTCATGCCTGACGTCAGAACGTGGGTGCTTTCGTTGTTGGAACTGTATAAAATATCAATCTTGATAATCGAATTTTTATGTTGAACATTTGGCGAAATCACACCATGGGCCTGGGCTTGGGCTCACTTATATAACATGTCGTAAAGATTTTATATTTTAAGAATACTGTGCTTTTTTTATTGATACGCAAGGTAGATTCATTGAATGAAATATTGCTAAAAGGAATTGAAGCTTCAAGACTTGAGGGATGTTCAATGATAAATCAGAGTCGCGTTTGCTTATGACAGTATTAAATTAATTAAGTTCTTGTAGGATAAGTTATAGTATTCGCAAAAAACGTAAAAATTAAACTTTTCATATATTTTTACGTTTTTAAAGCCTTCTGGTCATTTTGGAATATCTTAGCAAGTGTGTAAGTATGTGTGTATATATGAATGTAAGTGTGTGGGTATGTATGTGCGGATACAAGTTTTTGTCGGCAATTTCGAGAGCTCGGATCAACCGATTTGTATGATTCAAACAACATTTGATATGTATTGACGGATTATTAGAGATCTGTCGGAGAGATTAGTATTTGACAATGGCAGATCCAGTCGTTTGGAAGATACGGAGCGAGGAGTGCAACAAGTGGCAATTCGATTTTTGTTAGAGTAATAATTTCCAGAAATAACAATACAAAAACATTACATCTAATTCAGTTTCCTACATAAATTTGACATCTATTTTTTATACCAATATGGGTTTCTTTTATAAAATTGTTATAGACCAAATGATTACTAATTCTAGATACTTCTTGTTGAAGTTGCAAATATATTACAAAATGCGTAAAATAATACTCTATCTTCTTATATTGTATCCAATGGAGATTACATTAACGTTACAAATGCGTCTCATTAAAATGAAATAATTTATTTAAGACGCATTAAATCTTTTTAAGTTGTTCTCCGGCATTTAAAAGCAAGAAATATTTGTTTGCAGTTATCCGACTGGAATCATTTGCAAAGGTTACGTAAATACTTATAAATAGGGGCGAGTTTTATGCGCAGAATTAAATTCGAATGGAAAAATTATTATAATGATTTATAAATATGTACTTAATTCTTTCTTTATTGTAAATATTTTGAGTAATTATTTTGAAAAAATATTGCGTTTAAATGAATTTACATAATTCAAATGCTTTAATTGCAGTAAACTAGAGAGCAAATAATTGCTATAACACTAGTATGGATTTATGGTAATATAATAAAATTAGGAAAGATATGCTATAGATACAGCAATTTTAAATTACTTTTATCTACTTACTTCTTGTAAATTTTATTTAATATAATTCACATATATATGAAATTTCTTTAAAATTTTATTTAATATAATTCACATATATATGAAATTTTGTTTGGAATCAAATAAAGAATAACTTTAGTCTACTATCACTATATATTCTTTAATATTTATTAAAAATATTTTAAAATATTAGTTTATAATTAGAGATTCATATTAATTTTAGAATATTTATTTGTTCAAATGTAGATAAGATACACATTTAGACTACTCGATACTACATTGAATAAATATATTTTTGTATAAATTGACCTTTTTTGGAACGTTATATTGAAAACATGCAATTGCAATCCAATCAAATAATATAAATTAGTTTTTGCAAAAATTCTATAAAATTAGATGAAATAGTGAATATATAAATATAATAATTTCAGCGTTGATTAATTCGAACAGTAAATTATAATTAAAAGATATTCAGAATATTGAGCTAAAATATGTTAAAGTTTTAGTACTATGCAGACATGTTTTGCTAAATTAATATTCTTTTAAACCACTACCAATGGTATAAGAAGTTTAAACTATGTTTTTTTCAAGTCTATTAATGATTATTCATTTATAAGTTTTCGAAGATTTTATATCCCATTTTATAAACTGTTAAATTTTAATATTCTCGTTTGTATATATTTCCAAAACTGAGTGTTGATATTTTTAAGCAATATTAATCGAATTTATATTGTCTACACGTGTTCGTTATTAATATAATTTCCAAATATATCTTGGCTCATAAATATTTATAGATATATATTTATGTGTAAATAATATTTTTTACCCTCGGGATTTAATGATATGATTAACGGATTATAAAACAAAGCTTAGTCATAATAATTTTTATTTTTATGTTTGCATATTAAGCACTGAAGTTCTAATTGTGAGCATTCGATAAATATATATATATATATATATATATATATATATATATATTCATGTATGTATATATAATTAGACGATCAATGCTCGTGTAAAGAAATATAGAGTCGAAAATGTAGATAGGAAAATAAAATAAATCGACAAAATTCCATATGAATCAAAATAACAACTAAAGTAATCAAAATAGCAAAGTTCAACCGTAATCACAATAATTGTTTTGAAAAATGTGAAATAACGCATTTGAACACAACATTTTATATGTAAACTTTAAATATTCACTGTATTTTTAATACTTTGTGACAGACCTGCGCAGTTTTGTTTACTGCAAAGGCTGCAGCTACTTGCGGGACAGCAGATGTACCAATATTATGCAGGGCTGTTTATATGTCCAATCGAGACAAAAAAATAATTTCACTTATTCCAGTTACATTAAGCCCTTAAATCTTCCACCTTCAAACTCCATCTATGTTTTGCAGGAGAATAAAATAGACCTAATTGTAATAAGACAATAAACTAGAAAGATTTATGGGCAGATATTGCCTAAAAATATACCAATGTTATGGCAAAACTACACTACAAATCAGTTCTCATACAAAATTGTAATGAATACTGTTAAAATGTCATCTATTTGCTTTTTTGCAGGCGATTTACACATAAGCTGCAAGTTAACTCGTATGTTCTTAAACCATATCAGAAAGGTTTAGTTATTATAAGATCGTTTTTCTGACATTTGTGTGTCTTCTAGGTCAGGTTTTCTATCTAAAACGCCTGACTGCTCAGCAGCCACATGACTTTTGACAGGATTTAGTACAATTTTGTATGAGAACTAGATTGTAACATAGACTTTCCATAACGTTTAAGGCCCCTTAACCATGCTGGTTGTAATCGTTCAGTCCCCTTTCAGCTAACTGCAAATAAAAATTTTGGGAATGAATCATCAAATCGTCATAAATTTAAAAACATTATTTGTTTACTCTTACTCTTCCTGAAGTTTGTTGAAGGAAATTCGTTTTTCAATATATGCTTTTGCAATTCATAAAAATTGTTGATTTACTGCCTAAACGCCGATCATATTTTATTTTAATAAAATAATCTGTTAGTTATCACACACTATATGAAAATTTGTAATTTGGCTCGGTGTACTAAATAATATTCGCAATGTACTAAAATCGTGTACGATAAAAACAAAGTAATAAATTTCAGCGAGCGCAGCTGCTATTTGCGACAAAGTTTCTCCGCTAGACACATCGTCGCCTTCACGGCTTATGACCTGATGATTAATTTAACAAATGAACAAAATATTCTTTTGCCAAATCAGATTTTATTCTTTACATAATTTGGAAGAATTATGTTAATAAAAAAATTATATGGGTTTGTTGGTTACAGATTTTCCATTTCCGTTTGGAGCTAACGATAAGCAGTATCAGGCATTTTTCAAAGAGATTTTTAACGGTATTAAATTTTTTTCTACATTTATCACTACTAACATGCGCCAACATAAATGCAAAAGATGACAATTTACATTACCGAATGTACAAAATATTGTTTTGTCGAATTTGATTTTTAGGGGCTAGGTCTCCGTTGCGTTGTTTTGGCAACATAACGCTTCATATTAATTAGCAATAAATACTGTCAAAATGTTGTGTATTTGGTCTGCAGTCTGCCATTTTAGATATAAACATTCAACTAAAAAACGACAAACATCAAAAAAACATTACCCTAACTGCATCTTTCTGATATGTCATTGATGACACATACGTGAAGTTAGGTTTTATGAGTAAAACTTCTGATTGTACAGCAAAAACATAACATTTTGACAGTTTTTACTACCAATTTATATAAAGAAAGGCCCGTAACATAGCGTTGCCTTACATTTCAATTTGATCGGAGAATTGCGCCTTAATTTTACATAGTTTGGAAAGGATTAAGTTAATTAAAAATTTGTTAAGATTGTTCTTTGATACTGTATTATAGCTATTGTTTTAATTACCGTATATTTAAATAATAGGGAGTATTTATTAATTAATTACCAGTGCTTATATTATATTTGTTTTTTTTTCGAATTGAACGATCAGTGCCCGTGTAAAGAAATATAGAGTCGAATATGTACATAGAAAAATAAAATAAATCAACAGATTTCTATATAGATTGTTCAGGTAGCAACCGTAAACAAAATAACAAAGTTCAACTGGACAATGACTGAAAATGTATATAAAAATGTAATGAAATAAATGTTTTCGGAAACGTGAAAAACAACGTATTTGAAAATCAATACTTCACATGTAAATTTTAAATATTTGTTTCAGAGCTTTCAGTCTCGTTTGAACTATAATAATATTTTTCATATACAAATAGAGAAATGTAGACAAACGTAGAAAATGAAATAAATATAACACAATTTTTCGAGAATCAAAACAAGTTGCAAATTAATATGTTAAAATAATGAAAAATCATATTTAGTATTGCATTACATAACTTACACTTAAAAAAATATACTTATCAGATATCATTAATGTAGTTTTTTTATGTTCTGTTTTTTATTCTCTAATAAATAGGCTATTATTAGTTGTTGGTTTATTAAAGAAAATAGTAATTAAAAATACATCAAATATAAATTAAATATTGAAATTCATTTTTTAAACTAGGCGTAGAAGGTATTTTGCCTTGAGACCAGTTACATCCAGTTTCCGATATGAGCAACTAATCGGCTTAATCAATAAGAATTGAAATTTAGATAATTTATAACATTTCTCATTAATAACGTACTCGTATATTGGTTTACATTAGAAGAGGAATGAGAAGTTTTGGGTAAATGATAAGATAAATAGAAAATTTCAAGAAGTAAAGTATTCCAAATTTTAATGAATTATCATAATTACTCACTTTTAATAATCGTCAAAAAAATCCTATACTAAGAACAAATCAGCATGATTTCTGCGTTGGGAATCCTAACTTTGAAATGGCTTTTAAATTTTTGATATTAGTGCAGAAAATATTAATTAATGATATTAATCATAATATTAATTTAAGGAAATTAGTACGTTGAAAATTCAGAACGTTCAATCAAGATTAAATTAGAAGTAGTATTAAGTTATAGTTCTTTCACTCGTTCAAATAATTTTTAGAAGCCTTAAACTGTACATTATATATTTTAGCTCTTATGCATACACATTTTTCATCCCTTATCTAATAACAATGACAGATGATTCAGAATAACTTGGAACGTCGAAATAACACAAAATTAGAAAATTGAGTTAAAACATAAACTTCTTTCTGGTAGTTTATAATATTATAGTCAATTCATATCTCCCCGTCAATACGAATCGAATGATTTTGAACCATTCAAATCGGATTCGTGCTCTCTAAATCGTGGACAAAAAAATTTATCACACACCCAAAGACACATACATCCATTTTTTCTAAGATATGTCAAAATGTTCTGGAGGCTTTGCAAAGTAAAGGTATATAAAAATTTTCATTTTCGATTTTGTTTGCAATTACTATAACTATTCTTGCTGGAGGTTATTGGGTACACTAACACTAATAAAAATCGTCCTAGCGTTAAGGTATATTTTTTATAAATACTATTAAGCATTTAAAGTACAATGATTGGTTTGGTTATTAAAGATTATTAAAGTTTTAAATAATGTACCATGTCAATATAGTTCTCTTGTTGAAATTTCTTATTTATTTCCCTATCATCTACTCGAAACTTTTCATTCCTCTTCCCACGACAAACTAATGTTCATTATTTTCAAAGAGTGAATGTTATAAATTGTCAAACACGCTTTTCCATCATAAGTCGCATTATATTTCACGAAAGCCATTAGTGTTGTGTAAAATTTTCCAAAGCTTTAGAAAGTTTCATGATTATAAAATCTCGTGTCTCGCCACTATATAGCTTTTATACTTCGACTGGCACGTGCGATATTTAGCGGAACCTTGAACTCGCATATCTTTCGGGCTTAACTTTTCACCTGTGTTTGATCAGTGACCACGGATAATGCCATTAAATTTATTATCGGTATGCAATTACGGTGGATAATTATTTCAGAAACGATGCTTTATTGTTGAATTTTGTCGCAAATCCCGCACAAAGCAAAATTCTGCGTTATGTAACATCGTATTAAACAGTCTGAATTTAGCTAATGGGTTACTACGGGTGGCTGAATCAGTACAAAAATAATATTGTTTTGTGTACGCATGCATGATATAAATAGATCTATCACGATGGAAATAAAGATTTGTATTTGAATAAATAAATGAATTGAGTTTGGGTGATGAAATTCATGTTGAATAGGGGATACTGGGCTCGGTTGTGCCATTTTTTTATCAATCGGCAATAATTTTGTTCATTCACCAGTTAGATGGCAGAAAAGTAAATTAAATGGTAATTTGAATCTACGAGGAAACACTGAAATACTGTTAGTAAATACGACGGATTAGTCATAAAATCAAATCATGCATGAAAAAGGTGAGTTTCACACCCGTCTAAACCCTAAGGATGGTTGTGACAGGAATAGAAATAGGCCAATAATCTACGTGTATAGGTTTATAACAACTTTTATTAGCAGAAATATGTAACACTATAGAACATAATCATTTTAACAAAGCTTATAAATATAATACGTCAATATAAAATAAAACATAATTTTCAAATAAGAAGATAAGATTTTTTTTTTATTTTTTTCTCGAATTTACCTTTCCCTTTCTCTTTCGTATTTTACCCTAATTTTATACAATTCGTATTTTTTCTAATTTTATACAAATACTTTGAATTTGTTTTTTTCCAAATGATTTGTATAATTTAAATATAGATTTTTGCACATCGAAAATTGGAATTTTTTGATAAAACTTTTTAAAACAATTTGCTGCAAATATTAATTTTTGTCACTTTGATATTTGCACTTGAAAATTTTGAAATTGTAATTTGATAATTTTAAAATTCACACTAGAAAAGTCTGAAAATTCACCCCATTAAAGTTTGAAATTTTAACTTCTGACATTATAAAATTTTGCCATTCGTACAAGAATTTAGAAACTTTAGATTTCTGAATTAAATATATTTTAGATAATGATTTAAGTATTTAGGAATGTAGTTATGTTAGATTTTTCTTTATCTGTTTAAATTTTACCCAAAATTGACAAAAATACATGTCACATAAAATAAAACTAGTGGGGTGGGTGGCATCGTGCCTTAAGGCAAATTGCTTGAACTTCCCGTACCGTAACGAAATGTTCGAGGAATATTGAATGTTTTCAAATAGATTATTATAAATATTGTAACATTGTCTAATATTTATAAGAATTATATAAACTGAATTGCAGAGTTGAAATTATTTGTAAAGTGTATTAGAACTATAGTCAGAATTAAAAATAAAATCTGATTTATTTTCGATATACAAAAAATAAAAATTAAAAAAAAAAAAAAAAAAGAATGGTACAAAATTTTTTTTTTTCCAAAATCAATTATTTTGTTAAGACAAGCAGAAAGTTCTTTGAATCAATCGAATCGGACGCTTAGTTCTCTCAAAAACTGCCATTTTTTGTACATTTAGCTCTGTATCTCCAAAATGGCTGGGCCTGCCTTTGCGAAAAACTAATAACCCCTTCTCCCAATCATTACTAATTGAATGTTTTTTAGATCATTCAAATCGGATGCTCCGTTCACTCAAAAACTCGATTTCTATTTTCTGCACTCTTTGCTCCGTATCTCCAAAACGGCTGAACCTGCCTTCGCCAAAAACTAATCAGCTCTTTTCCCTATCAATAGGAATCGAATGTTTTTTAAACCATTCAAATCGGTTGATCCGTACGCCCGAAAACGTGGACGAAAATTTGTATCCATACATACATACACACACACACACATACACACACACACACACACACACATCCATTTTTTCTGAGGTATGCCAAAACGTTCAGAAACCTTCAAAACGTCGAGAAATGTAAAAATTTTCAATTCCGATTTTCGGCCCATTACAATAACTTACCCTACGGGAAGTTAAAAATGTTGGTAATTAACTACTAATATTCAACTTACAGAAAAATAACAATCAAAGTGATCTATCTGTACACACGTAAGAGTTATTATTAAAAGAAATCTAAGAAAAAAAACTTACATATGGCTTTTTAAAGGCAATTCGGTTTACAAATCATGTTAATGTAGGTAGCTGACTCAATGCAATATTATCTTGTTCGAACAAACATACTTTTTTATCTTTTTTTCAACTCTATCCCAAAATCATTTTGTTATGACAACTGTTACTACCGTAACGTGGCACAACCATACCCAGTCTCCCCTACGTTTTAATTAAAATGGTTTCAAAAGTAAAATAATTTGAAAGATTTATTTTAATTTTTTATCTAAATATTTTAGTAGATGTTAACAAAAATAAGTGAGTGGATAAAAATACCTTTTGAAACTATTAATATTCACATGTTTTATATAAAATGAAGTTTTATCGAAAGATATATTTTACAAAGAATGATTTGATGAGTTATTGATTTCATATACTTAAGTTGCAAATCAAATATCAGATATTTATTTATGAATCTGCGTTTTCTATTAATACACATAATGATTCTATATATTTAAACATTAAATTATGAGTCACTTGTCATTTTGCCAGCTTTGCAAAATAAATATATCTAATCGTTAAACGCAATTTGAAATTTATAAATAATAAAATTATATCTTTATCATGTGTAATGTATGAATGAATGAATTTATTATTATACCATGTGTGTGTGGCATTTTGCCTTAAGGCAAGTGCTTTCACTAAAAACTAAACATTGTGGTATCAAATTAATATTTCTCATTTTTAATATATGTGATATTATTAATTATTGTGCACAAATACGAGCTTAAATGTCCTAAAAGCGCGCATTATTCCAAAGTTTAATAAATTTATTATTCAATCAAGTTCATAGTGTTTAGTGCACGAACTTTATCATCAATTTAAATTTCTTCAACACATTTTTAAGAAACCTGATAAATTATTTTGTGAAATTTTAAGCACTTGCTCTGAAAAAATACTGACAAAATTGAGTATATCATGAACCTAGTACTTGAAATTACATAATCATTTAAATTAATGGTAATATTTCTAACACAACTATAAAAAATTTGTAGACTGCTCGCTAGGTGACACAGATATAAATAATCTATTTAGAAACTAATTATTAATTATCAATTTAATCCAATAGTTTTTAAATTTGTGAATTCGGTTCAGCTGTTTTTGGGAAAATTGCGATCAAAGTCAAATTTTGATTCATCGCACCACACAAGCGCCTTTTGACATTTTTTTTCAAACATTGATGAAAATTAAAACACTTGCATGGCCATTTAATAAGCATTGTATGATCATGATCTCTATAATCACAACATTTCATTAAAATCGTCTTTAAATTATTCATTTCCACATACACATATTTTTTCTGAGTTTGATGCATGGAAAAAACATAAAATTAGTAAATCGGATGTTTTGGCGAAACCATTATTTTCTTCTTTCGAAAAATAATAAATATTATTAAGATAAGTTCGTAATAGTTCAACAAATAGTAAATCAGAACAATTAATTCATCTGGAAGAAATTAGCTTCATATTCAAAATAGCATTTCAAACAAGTATAAAAGTATATTTAGTTAAATTCATTACACATGCTCTTTGTATACAAAGATTTCAATTAATCACATTCAAATTGATCTTACAACTATATTTAATTAATATTTTATATCTATTCGTTTTGGCAAATAGATCAGTCTTATAACTATATAGAACTATAATTTTAAATAAACATTAATAAGCCTTTAAACCTTAATTAATAAATATCCCACCACCATTTGACAAATTCAATGTCTTTAAACAAATATGATTACAAAATAAATTTTTATAAATTTATATTTAATTAATTGTTCATCACAATTCATATATCACTCTTATTACTATTTAAAACTAATACATTAAAAATAATTTGGCTTTATGTTGAACACCTCATAGTGAATTTTCACAACCAACTATTGAATTTCAGTACTTGCAAAAAATTTGCTTTTCAATATAAAATTTTAAGAATAAATTCACTTACTTAAAAATATCAGTCGTATTACAACCAAGCCTAATTTTGAAGTTAATCTACAAACATTATAATGCATTTTCACAACCATTGATTTGCATTGCTTAAAACTAAAGTGCTTACAAAATAAATCTTTAAAAAATTAAATTTAATTAATAAGTCTTACATTGAACTTACTTTATATAAGAACACTATGATGAATTTCATTGCTTATTACTAACATTTGCAATACAAATATTAATACTAGTTATAACAGATCACACTATTTTATCAATTAAATTGTATGTTTATGACTAATTTATTTCATGTACAGGTACTTGTTGTGCATATTTCACACATCACAAAAAATAAATGGACAAATAATTTGGCATTAACAGAAAATGCTGTAATTTTCTTATTTACTTGTAAATTTTATTACACAGTGCATCAAATATATCATAAATTGTTTCATTTATAATTATTTAAATTTTATTCATTATATTTGAAAATCAATTAGTACGTACGATTATGGGTGGTTAAAATGAATTTTGTAAATATGAGCATCCTGAACTTTTTTATACTTTTTTTAAATAATGTTAAAATTTGGTGACTTTGGGTTGATTCATGATTAGTATTAAATTAAATTTTGTGTTATAATTTTAACTAGCTGTGATATATGGATAGTGGGCTAAATCAGCATACGTATAGTTACATTAAATAAAATGATTTATAAAAATGCCATAATACAAATTTCAAAATTCAACCTTCTCCACTCGCGAATTGCATAATTATTATGTACTTTGTCGCCGGGGCGGTGGCATCCGAGTGGAAAGGGTATTTTTTAAATATATGTATTTAAGACATACACAAGGTAACAATAAAGATAGTACGAAACTGAGTTTTCTGGTTATTAATATTTATGATTCCAATTTTCTGAACAAAAAAGCCCCTTTCTTTTATCAAAAAAATTAATTATTTAATTTTTTATATGTATCATTCTACGTTTCAAGGATATTGAATTTATTACACATTTCAGGAACTATGAAACTACAGAAAATACTAATTTAGAAAAAATCTAATTTTTACTAATTATATTGATTAAAAACGTATGCTATTTTAATGAAGACATTGTTCTGCATTATTATTTTTCATTGAATGGATGCTCAAGAACATTTCATCGTATATTTTTTACCGAATGTAAAAAACTTCATATATATATAGGGTGGTCCTTAATATGGACATTTATGAATTTTCTTGCTCCCAAGGGCTCAAATGGTTCCAAATTGATAAAAAACAATTCTCTGAAAGTTTTAGCACTTATTATTAACTTTTAGATAGAGCGCAATTCAATCAAACTTCGTATGGAAATAGCTTGGAAAAAATTTTGAAAATTAAAAAAAAAGTGAAAATTTGTGTCATTTTTATTGAAAATTCGACGCTATGCAAAACTTTTGAAACTTTTTTCATGCTATTTCCATACAAAGTTTGATTGAATTGCGCTCTATGTAAAAGACAATATTAAGAGCTAAAACTTCCAGAGAATTGTTTTTTATCAATTTGGAACCATTTGAGCCCTTGGGAGCAAGAAAATTCGAAAATGTCTATATTAAGGACCACCCTATATATATATATATATATATATATATATATATATATATATATATAAATGTATTTTGAGTGGATAATAGATATTAATTTGGAAATATGAACAAACAACACTTTTCTTGCACTTATTTATTAAATAATAACTTTCACAAACGTTTCGAGACTAGGTTTGTCTCATCACCAGTGTGTTATAATTTAAAATTTAAAATATGGAAACCTAAATTAGCATTATGTGTTATCCATTACAAGCCGCTCGATATACTGTCTTCTGCCACACCAACGATCGTCGAAGTCCGAATTCTCTGACTATTCAATTTCAAGTGGTTTTCAACTGGTTAGAGAATTCGGACTTCGACGATCGTTGGTGTGGCAGAAGACAGTATATCGAGCGACTTGTGTAATGGATAACACATAATGCTAATTTGGGTTTCATTATTTTAAATTTTAAATTATAACACATTGATGATGAAACAAACCTAGTCTCGAAACGTTTGTGAAAGTTATTATTTAATAAATTAGTGCAAAAAAGAGTGCTGTTTGTTCATATTTCTAAATTAATATATATATATATATATATATATATATATATATATATATAATTATAACTCAATACTTGGTGTCTCATTGGCAGTATTCCTAGCCGCTGCCTGGGCAGCATCAGCGGCACCCTTTGCCATCTTCAAGTGCAGCATGAAGCTGGCTCCAACTTCTCTCGCGCTGGCAGTTGGCACAATCATGCGGACGGCAGTTCGCATCACAAGTCCAATATTAGATTCTCGCAAATCGAAAATTATTGCTGAATCTGCACTTTGTTGGCTCGATTGATTTGCGCCTATTTCATTGATTATAGCTGGTACGGACGGTGCAGAATTTGACGCCTGGAAGTTAATGGTAAGTTGTAATAAAATATATATATATATACGTGTATATATATATATATATATATATATATATATATATACATATATTTGTACTTGTTATTAAAATCTTTATAATATTACTGATAATTTGATGTGCATATATCTAATAATCATTTTTGACCGCCGAGGGCTTTTTTAACTTCCCGAAGGAGAAGTTTATGTTTGCATGAAAAAATCAGTTGCGCTTATTTTATGTTTTCTCGACGTTTCAAGCCATTCTGAGACCAAATTTGGAAAAAGTATGTGTGTGTGTGCGTGTGTGTGAACAGATTTTTTGCAGTAAATCGACGTTTTCTCAAAAACGACTGGACCGATTTCAAAAATTTAAAAACCATTCGATGTATCTCGATGAGGACTATAGTTTGTCAGTTTTGTGCGACGATCGGCCGAACCGTTCCTTTGTAAATCGGAGAAAAGTGATTTTTCGTCCACGTTTTAGCCCGCAATTCTGAATCCATTTTGAAAATTCAAAAACCGTTCGAAAGATATTGGTTGGGAATCGTGCTGATTAGTTTTTGGTAAAGATCGGCTGGGAAGTTTTCTTGTAATAAAGTATTAAAAACACACTTTTCGACGACTATTATTATTATTTTTTTAAGGTAGATACCATAGCCTTCTAGATCATAATAATATATTACGGCTCTACGACAACTAGTTTAGCTTTAAAAATTCGTCAAAGTTTGCAAAAATTGGAATCGTTTGATTTGATCGACGTTTTCTCAAAAACGCCTGAACCGATTTCAAAAATATAAAAGCCATTTGATCAATCATAACTATCGTTTATCAGTTTTGTGCGACGATCTGCCAACCGTTTCTTTGTAATTTGGACAAAAGTGTTAAACTTTTCGTCCACAATTAAGCTTATACCACCGAATCGATTTTAAAAAATCAAAAACTGTTAGAAAAATATTAGTTGGGAATAATACTGATTAGTTTTAGGTAAAAATCTACCGAGCCGTTTTCTTGCAATTAACTGTTGGAAAAAAAATTTAGCTTATTTTGATGATATATATCATGGTCTTATAGAATTTACTAAAATATTACGGCTTTACGACAAGTAGTTTAATTTTAAAAATACATCAAAATTTTAGAAAATGAGTAATTTTTCTGTCATTTGTTAAAATTAAAATCAGACGATTTTGCTTATTGGTTTTAATGAGCATACTAAAGCATTAAAGTCCTACTGGTTCAATTATAAAAATTATTGATTTTTGAAAATTTGCTTTTAGAAAATACTCCGAGTTAAAGTGAGCATTCGTTTTAAATTATGTATAATAAAGCCACTCGGAATACTTTTAATCACTCATAAATAAATTTATCTATCATGGACTAAAGTCGATTATTTACACACATCGAGAAGTTCATGTAACTTGCCTCAAGGTAAAATACCAATACCAACTAGTTTTACTTTGTGCATCTCTGAAACGCCTGGACCTCCTCTTCCAAAAATTCTATCAGTTGTTCATTTCATCAATACGAGTGAAATGTTTTTTAAACATTCAAATCGGACGCTCCGTTCTCTCAAAAATTCTAAATTATCATTTTTGGCATTTTTTCTCCCGTATCCTTGAAAAGGCTGCACCTACCTTTGCCAAAAAACTAATCAGCACGTGGCGTTATCTATAGCAACCAAATGTTTTTTTTTTTTTCGAATTATTCAAATCGGCTCATCTGTGCTCCCAAAATTGTTGATAAAATTTATATCAGAACATTTTCTAAGGTTTGCCTAAATGTTTAGAAACCCTTGAAACCCAAAAATATGAAAACATGTCTAGTTTTTGCGACACAACAACCGAAAAATTATCACAATTTCCACTCTAGGTTACACTTAGAAGCCTATAATTTTCAAACTACATAAGATGATTTTTTCCCATGTTGGATTAACTTTGAATTTTGAGATATCCTGTGTAATAGATATTATTTTAATGTAATTGACTTACCGAGATCGATTCATTGTCCACATTTCCAAATGGCCAAAAACAACTAGCTTGACACGTCACATGTACGACAGTATTGAGAACACGTCCAACTGCATCCATAGCTGTGACACCACCTTGTTTTACTAACATGGTAATCTAAAAGTGCACAAAAAATAAGACAATTATTTCACAATTACAAATAATTACATTAGTGATATAATTTGATAATATATTTACCAAGGGATTGATCTTCGTTGGTGTCGATGCTAAAATAGCTTCAAACTTATCTACTTGTGCCATAGTTCTTAATGGTAACTCCTGAAACATTGTAGTTGTGCGCGCAGTTACTCTTTTTCCTAGAGTTGTGAACAATCGATCAAATAAGTTTAACTGATTTGTTAGAAGTTGGTTAACCTTATCTGAAAAAATAGTAATGTTATTAATTATATTGTACGTAAAATATTTTATAATTTTGGATAAAGGCCTATTTCTAATCCATATAATAAGTGATACAAATGCGCAAGAATTATATTTATTATCTTGTTGTTTTGAAATGATATAAAACAAAACCTAGTTGGTATTGATATTTTGCATTAAGGCAAAATACATGAACTTCCCGAAATGTATAAATAATCGATTTAATCGATTTTTCTCGGAGTATTTTCTAAAAGCAAATTTATAAAAATCAACAATTTTCATAATTGAATCCGTTTCCGTAGGACTTTAATGGTTAATATGTTCATTAAGACCAAGTACTCTATCGTTATACCAAGTAAATCATCTAATCTTAATTTTAACAAACGTCAAAAAAACTACTCATTTTTTCAAACTTGGATGAATTGTTAAAATTAAACTTCTTGTCGTAAGGCCGTAATATTTCAGTAAGTTCTATAAGACCATGATATATATCTCCAAAAAAAAGTTCCATAAAAATCGGCTTAATTTTTTTTTATCAACAGTTGATTTTCACCTTTCGAACAGTTTCTGATTTTCTAAGATCGGTTCGGTAGTATGAGCTTAAATGTGGACAAAAAATTTAACACCTTTTTCCAAATTACAAAGAAACGGCTTGGCAGATTGTCGCACAAAGCTGAGGCTCGATATATATTCATCTAAAACTAATCAGTATCATTCCCAAATAATATCTTTCGAACAGTTTTTGATTTTTCAAAATTGATTCGGTAGTAAGAGCTTAAATGTGGACGAAACGTTTAACACTTTTTTCCAAATTACAAAGAAACGGCTTGGCAGATCGTCGCACAAAACTGATGAACGATAGTCCTCATTGAGATACATCAAATGGCTTTTAAATTTCGGTTCAGGCGTTTTTGAGAAAACTTCGATGAAAATTCATCGATAAACGATACTAAGACGAATTTTTAAAATTAAACGACTTGTTGTAGGGCCGCAATATTTTAGTATGATCTATACGACTATGGTATCTACCGTCCAAAAAATAATAATAATAATAATTAACACTTTATTAGAAGAAAACCGCCCGGCCGATCTCTACCAAAAACTGATCAGCACGATTCCCAACCAATATTTTTCGAACGGTTTTTGAATTTTCAAAATCGATTCAGAACTGCGGGCTAAAACTTGGACGAAAAAAAAATCACTTTTCTGCTATTTACAAAGAAACGGCTTGGCCGATAGCCGCACAAAACTGACAAACAATAATCCTCATCGAGATATATCGAATGGCTTTTAAAATTTTGAAATCGGTCCAACCGTTTTTGAGAAAACGTCGATTTGCGGCAAAAAATATGTTCACACACACACACACATACACACACACATACTTTTTCCTGTCTCATTCGATTCAAAATGGCTTGAAACGTCGAGAAAACATAAAATTAGCGAATCGGATTTTTTGGTGAAAACATAAACTTCTCCTTCGACAAGTTAATAACCAGCAAAAGTTAACAGCCAGCAAAATGTACAATTAATATAAATTACACTTATTAATACCTTCCGTTGCATCCAGTGTAGTCGTAATAGCATTCATATGCATACGTTGTTCTTCGTGGACTATAGGCATGACATCCAAAAGTCGATTTACAATACACACAAAATTCTCTGAACATCTACATAGGTTGCCAGAATCTGTTGCATTTTCTGGATTAGCATCATTTATTATTAAATCTTCATCATCACTATGTATTGATATTGGCGGTTCAACTTCCATAGAATCATTACTGGGCGTTGTTGTATTTTCAGAAGACGTAAGCGTATTATGTTGAACAATTTGTCCATTCCGTATTGAGCAGTATATGCGATCTGATTGTGCATCATTTGGCATATTTGAAGCAAGTTTAACGAAGCAATCTTCCCTTGAATTATTTGAAACTTTTTCGGGTGAATCTACCACAATTATGCTGGTAGTGAGGTCGATCGGTTCCTGATCACTAGACTCCACAGTCCTTTCTGTTCCGATTTCGATGTCATCATCTACTTGAGAATATCCGTAAAACGCATCGTGATTAGTTTGCATTTGCTCAGGTATAGGTTGATTTGGAATCTCCGTATAACTCTCAAGTGCTTCAGCAGCAGCTTCAACACCACAATTATATCTTTGACATTCAGGATTGGCGTAATAAGCAACATTTTCACTTCTATTTACTTGGTTATTGGTTTGGTGTATCATCCTAAATGGCAATTTGTCAGACCAAGACATTGTAGTACTGTCAGCCTGAAAAATTAAAACAAAAATAGTGACTAATAATTTTTATCACTTCAATTGAGATTGTGAAAAAGTTACATAAAACAAAAGTATATTGTAAATAAAAAAATGTATTACTTGAAACATGGCTATAGTTTTACTGGATATGATAAAAATTAACTCACTAATAAATTTCCAGTCTGCCTATTTGTATTTGTTGCTAAAGTGGTGGTGCTGGATGTAACTGTTCCTCGTTCCAGATTTGACAATGATATTATCATATTTTCATGTCTATTGCCTTGATAAACATGAGATGCATGTTCAAAAGTTTCTCTTGCAGGAGCCTGCAATAAAATAAATTCAAAATATATTAGAGGAATACATCTCGACATCAATGACAATAAATTTTTTATTTGTTAAATGATACTTACTTGAGCTGTTTCATTGACCAGATAGTATCTCGTAAATAATCCTGTTTCTGCATTCAAATAATAATAACCATCACACGTGTAAACATTTCCATTAGCATCTTGATAACTCATCTTGTTATTCGTTTTGTGTCGAGATTTTTTCTTTCAAAATCTGAAACCAATTTGAATAATTCAAAAGATTTTTTTAAATTTGGCATAAATAACACACAAGCAAAAATTATGAATCCATATATTTGAGTCCAATAACAATGACAAAAGAATCAATTGATTTATTTCTTACAGATACTTTTGCAGAAGAAATTTTTAATTTGGCCTATAAAATGATTTATGTAATTTCTGGACTGCTACTTAAATAAATTATATTCTAAAATAATATCACATATTATTATTATATGTTTATTGATAATAAACATATAATAAAATTATGTTGAATATTTGTTTATTCCAGAAATATATATGTATAAACAGAATATTTAACGAACCCAAACCCAAATATTTTTTTTTTATTTATTCTATATTATATATCAATCAGAGTTGTTTACAGACCCTATGAGTTATATGGTTAAATTATACATAATAATAATAATAATAATAATAAAAATAATAATAATCACAGAAAAAAATAAAAATAAAGAAAAAATGACAACAAATAAATAAAAATGAATTACAAATAAAGAAAATTAAATAAATTATAAATAAAAAAAAGGACAAAATAAATTGTCGTAATTGCTCCAACAAGCAATTGACTATGGAAAACAATTAAATGTAAAAAAAATTATACCAAAATAATATAAATATATATTTATAAAAACACGTTAAATATTTGCTTATTCCAAAAAAATATATGTATAGGCAGACAATTTAACGAACCCAAACCTGAATAAAAACTGTTATACCAACGTAATATTTTACTTTATAAAATGCCATTGAAAATTTCTTTTAAAATATTGTAAAATTATAAAAAAACGTTTATAAAATAAGCACAAATAAGCTAAAAAAAATAGATGGAAGTGGCATTTTGCCTTAAGGCAAGTTGAATGAACTTCCCAACAAGTTTAAATAATCGACTTTATCAATAATTAAACCAATATATTAATTTATGAGTGATTTATAAGTATACCGAGTTGCTGTAGACTTCAAAATGTGAAAAACTATTGCAGATTATTCAATTTTGTACAATTTTTTATTTAAACAATATTGATAAACAAACACTTGGCTAATACACACAAGAAGTATTTTCTAAAAGCACGACCGAATAATTCCAATTTTAATTAACTTTTATAATTAAACTAATTTTAATTAATTTCTATAATTAAACAACTATAATATTTTAGTATGTTTACCAAAATCAGGTACTCTATTGCCAAACACATTTTCATTAATTTCGAAAAAAACCTGGTCGATCTCTATTAAGTATTAATCAGCGCGATTTTCAAATGCTATCTTTCGAATAGTTTTCGAATTTTAAAAATCGATGAAGGATTTTAACACGTGGATGATGAATATTTATTTTTTTATTTTTTTATACTAAATATTAAACCTAATTATTATTAATAAAATACATCATCGGGGTCATTTTAAACATTTGCTTATTTCCGAAGTGTTATGTATAAACATAGTATTCAAACAACTCAAACCTAAATGTAAAATCATTTGGATATACAGGAACGACCTTGAACACATTTTCATTCTCGTACTCCTTTTAGCCCGGTCAATTTACGCATTCAAGGTTACAATAATTTATAATGAGCTGTAACTTTAAAAAAAATATTTAAAATACAATTATAAAAGAAATCTCAAAAGTCTTCATCGTTCCGGTGCGAGCTAAAAAATTAGCACAAACTCAAAGGTGAAAAAAATGATATTTTCGCGATTTTCAGCTAAATGGTCAGTTTTATCGCAAAATTACATGAAACAAAATTGTAGAGCGTAAAATTATCTACAAATAATGTTTTGATACTTTTTTTCCTCAGAGCCACCGTTTTAAAGATATCACTTTGAAAATTGCGGGTAAACGTCATGTGCGAGGTAGTATGCTTGGCGCGCTTTTTTACGTGTTTAATAATGGGCGTGGATAATTCATATTGGGCTGTAACTTGGTAAAATTGTTTAAAATAAAATTATAAAAGCAGTCTCAAAAGTCCTCATCGTATCGGTGCGATCTAAAAAATTTAGCGCAAAGTCAAAGGTGAAAAAATGATTTTTTCGCGGTTTTCAGCTAAATGGTCAGTTTTATCGCAAAATTACCTGAGGTAAAATTGTAAAGCATGAAATCATCTACTGAAAATGTATTCATACTTTTTTTCCTCAAAGCCACCGTTTTAAAGATATCACTTTGAAAAGTGCGAGTAAACGTCATGTGCGAGTAGGTAGTATGATTTGCGCGATTTTTTACGTGGATAATTTATAATGGGATGTAACTTGGGAAAATTGTTTAAAATACAATAATAGAAGAAATATCAAAAGTCCTCATCGTACCTGTGCGAGCTAAAAAATTGGCGCAAAGTCAAAGGTGAAAAAAATGATTTTTTTGCGGTTTTCAGCTAAATGGTCAGTTTTATCGCAAAATTACCCGAGACAAAATTGTAGAGCATAAAATTATTCACAAAAAATGTATTAATATTTTTTTTCCTCAAGACCACCATTTTAAAGATATCGCTTTGAAAAGTGCGGGAAAACGTCATGTTCGAGGTAGTATGGTTCGCGCGTTTTTTTACGTGATTTACTTAGTAGATTTCACCCGTTTGTTATGATTTTGTTTGTTTCGGAACTATTGCAAAATAGTATTTACGAACGAACAATATTATTACATATATACACACACACACATATATATATATATATATAAATGTTTAAGTAAAAAAATAAGTATTTTGATCATTTTTCTCTAATTCCATAAATAAATATAAAGAAAACAATCGAATCAATCATAACTAAATATTAAAGCTTCAGGAAATATTGGTCTTGAACAGATTTTATCCAAATTTCCGAATAAAGCCCTTAACAAAATTAATTATTATAATTCATAATTAATTAATATTATAATTGTTACTACTTACTTGGTTACTAACAGGCTTGGTAACTAACAGGCACAAAGTAATTATCACAATATATTCACAGACTGACTAGTATTAAAATCTTAAGAGAGAACCTTTCTCGACAGTTTCCACTAACAGAATAATTCCAAAATCTTTTCTGATA
>NW_020537324.1:65014520-65053550 GCF_003426905.1 Ctenocephalides felis
TGAACAAGTGGATACTATCAATGTGCAATCTCCAGCATTTTTGCTAAAGTCTTCATATCAGGCGAATTTACATATACTGAGCATGAGATTTGCAATAATCCATTGGAGATGTGTTTTTTAAGATTCTTATGTATTTTAACACGTTGACTGCTAACTTTGTATTACTCATTCATCCGCTGTGCTGAAGTTAATTATTCGCCCAATATACTAATATATATATATATATATATATATATATATATATATATATAATATATAATAAATAAAAAAAGAGAAAGCTTTATCCAAAACAATAGATTTTAATGTAAAATCTTCTATTAAAATGATTAAATTATTATTAATAATATATAAATAGAATTTGTTGAAGTGTATCAAGATTTGTGGAGAAACTCAGAACATTAGATTTATATTGATTGATTTAATAAATGGACCGTATAAGAAATAATAACTAATATAGGAAATACATTTCAAATATCATGAGAAGATATTGAACTTTAAACGTGATAAAATTAAGACAATAACATTATAATAACATTTGACGCAGAGAAATATATCCTTTGAATTTCTTAAAGTTATGTACTCTACATAAATTTGTATTAATTAAGGTGAGCAGCTTAACATTAATTTTTGCTCTTCCAATTTAATTTTGATTTATACGTGAGAAATTGAAGCAATAATGTTTGTCTTGATTTAATTAGTTATAATAATTTAATAGTGTTAATAGTTTAATAGTGTTTATATTGATTGAACTGAAAAAAAATAATTGTAAAATATAAACTATATAGAGATAGATTTAAATTTCTTGTTAGTGTACTTTATATTATTTTATGTAGGGCTTTTTTGTTGTGGGCTTATCATATATTCAATGAAATCATATTAAAATAAAGCTACAGACTTGTGCAATAACATACAAAATTAAATTTAAATTGGAGCACAATCTAAATTAGTTTTTACAAGCAATTTCATTCCAAATGAACAACATGATGCAGAACGTACTTGCTAAATTGCAATATTTTTTGTATTCAAATTATTCGAATTATAACTCGACTTTGTGCTTTGCTTATTAAAAATTAGAAGTAATAATTGCACTTTGCTATTTTATATAGAGCCCTTTATTATCGTATATATGTCAGACATGTGATTTGATTATGTTAGTATAAAATTATAGATTTCTGCTTGCAATGTTCAAAATTTTGAATTTATTAATATAGAGTTTGGTATAATTGATGTTTGCAAGCAATTTCAATTCAAATGAACAACATGTTCCATAAGCAAATGTATTTGCTAAACAACAGATGGACCGATTCTGCCGCATAATAGACCAATGTTATGGCAAGGCTATGTTATGAAGAACTTTCCATACTAATTTGTTCTAAATATTGACAAAAGTTATGTGATTGATGTGCAATCAGGCATTTTTCTTAGGTTGTTAGATAGAAAAAGAAACCTAGACACGATTAGGTAACAGGGTCTTTCGGACTTAGCTTCATTACATGCGAGTGACGTTGCAGTGTATGTGTAAGACGTCTGAATGCACAGCAAATGCATGACATTTTGACAGTATTTAGTATGATTCAGTAGCATAATGTATGGAAGTTGGAGCGTAACATGGTCTTGCCATAACATTGGTCTGTTGTGCGGCCAAATCGGCTCAAGAGTCTGAGACCATGTATATTGAAACTTAGAAGTAATATAATAACTATATTGTGACTTTTATGGGATATAGTCGTATATCTCACATCATATTAAAATTAAGCTATAGACCTTTTTGTACTTGTACACAAAATGACCTTCAAAACAAAAATTTGTGCATAAATTTTCTTTACAGAGATTTCTATTAAGAACCTCTGGTGATTTTGCATAGTAAATATATGCAGGCAGTATTCTATAAGCGTTTGTTCATGGAAGGCTTACTGCTGCTGGTGTCTATAGATTGATACTGTAATAGCTGTATAAAAATTATCACACCGAATTAACTAAACTATAATTAGACTATTGCATTTCGCATATTCTGTGCCAACTGAAGAGAATATTGAACTCATGACTAAACACGACCGATCTGAATCAAAATAAAAGCAAATGGTAATAGAAGTGCGACTGAATTATGCAACACCTTAATTTAAAATATATATTCAACATTGTATTGGGATATTGTTTTATAGTTAAATTTAGTTAACTTAAATTGGCTCATCTTCATTTATTTATTTCATAAAATTGTCATCACGTTAGTGCTACTTATGACAAAGAGCTGGAACTTCCTATACCGTGATAAAATATTGGAGGAATTTTAAAGGTTTTCCTTTTCACATAGATTTTTATAAATACTGTATCTTTTAATATTTGTACTTTTGTACAAAATGCAAGAGCTTATATATTAGACGACGACATTTATATATGTTTACATGAAAAATAAGTAAACATAACTTAATAAAAATAATCGTAAATAAAGCTGTCTAATACTTATTGAATGAAATAAATATTCTTTATTTAATTTCGCGATTGTGATTAGAAACACAAGTCAAAATTAATTTTATTAAACATCAATATTCTTGATACATTTTCTTGTTTATGTACAAAAAGTCAAAGCACTCCTAATGTCTAAGTTGGAGCTAATTTGCTTCATCAATTAAAATTATATAAACTGAATTGCAAAGTTAGAATTATTCATTTAGGCTTTAACCTTTTACTTGCAATTAAAATTAATTTTCGAATCATTTTCGATATTTTAAAAAAGGTATTTTTTTGAAATTAGAGAATTTTTTTGCAAAATTTAAAAAACATTTTTTGATCTTTCTCAAAACAAAAACTAAGTTTCTCCACACTGTTTAACAAAATGTTTTTTGAATCATTCGAATCGTTCTCTCAAAACATGCCATGCACATTTAGATCCGTATCTCAGAAACGACAGAACCTGTCTTTGCCAAAAACTAATCACCACGTTTCCCCATCATTACAAATAGAATGTTTTTTGAATTATTCAAACCGGATGCCCTTTCCTATCAAAAACTTAATTGTTGCATTCGTTGCTCCGTATTTCCGAAATGGCTAGACCTGTCTCTGCCAAAAACTAATCAGCACGTTTTCCCATCAATAGTAATCGGTTGATCCGTACGCCCGAAATCGTCGACGGAAAATTGTATCCAGATATTGTAATCGATCAAAAATCTAAAATAATAATACGGATATCATTTTAATGAAAATACTATCCTTTAGAATAACATAAATATAAATAAAATAGAGTACAATCTCTATTTTATTTATATTTATGTTATTGTTCATTATTGTTACTAGATGTTATATTATTCCGCAGTTGTAATAAATATTGTAATTAAAAAAAGCTAAAACATTTTTTTCCATAAATAAAAGTTTTAGAAGTATCTGAACATTTTGGCACTCGTTAGAGAATGGATGTGCATTTTCTAAAGTATGCCAAAACGTTCAGAAATTTTAGATTTTTGATCAATCACATTAACTTACCCAACAATTATAATAAATTATAATAATTATACCTATTAGCATTTAAGAAATAATATTTATTATATTTACCAGAATTCTTTTTTTTTTTTTTTTTTTTTTTTTTTTTTTTTTTTTTTAATTCATAGCAAGCTATTGACCAGAATTCTGATTATTATAGTTATTAATTATTAGAACTGTATGATCATGGTCGTTGTTATATTAATTAATATGTATGTGTTGCATGTTATCTTAATTAATTATAAAGAATGCAGGTTTACTAATTAGTCTTTATAACAATAATTGTTCTTGGAATAATTGCGCATGCTTTTATGATCGATCGCAATTTGCTATAATTCAATGACGACTTTGTAATTGTTATTATAAATGATATATATGTATATATATATATTAGGGTGTTCCTTAATATGGATGTTTTCGAATTTCCTTGCTCCCAGAGGCTCGAATGCTTTCAAATTGTTAAAAAAACAATTCTCTGAAAGTTTTAGCTCTTGATATTAACTGTAGGATAGCCTACACTCCAACCATAGTTTCTTGGTTCTTCTTCCTAAGTAAATACTTACTTTATAAAATATATCAAAACTTCGTTGTAATTTGTTTATTTATAATAAAAATAAGCAAGTGCAATGTTAATCTCAAAATTTTGGTTCACTTGTCGCTAAGTTATAAAATTCTAAAAAACAAATGCAATTTTGTCCATGTTTAATAAGAAACTTTGGTTGGAGTGCGGACTATCTTAAAAGATCTATATAGCCTTAATTGATAATGCGCAAGTGTCTGAATTCGTATTACAAAAAATGTTGAGATCTGAAAATGATTATATATACATATATATATATATATATATATTATATATATATATATATATATATATATATATATATATATATATATATATATATATATATATATATATACAACAATTTTCATTTACAAGTTGTATAATGGTAAGGATGTCACATAATGTGACGTCTGAGACCCATTCTAAATTTCTGTTCGCAATTTCAAAGATCAGACGAGAAGTATCATCTCGTTATAACGCTGTCTTGTGCAATTTTAACAACGGCACGCGTCTGTTTCAGAAAGTGTGACAAGTGTCACATATTGTGTAGGCAACGTTATTAAATCAGACTCGCTGGCTTCTGTGATGTATTTCGATTTTATCATTCATTTCAAGATATAGTGAGACACATGATACAGGCATTTGAATTCATTCTAAACACTCATTTATACTCATTCAAACAAACATAAGTATGAAAATACACAATTAGATTAATTATTTTCCTTAATTCTTTAAAAACAATATATTTCTATCATGTTAAATATAGAAATTTGCGATATGCACTAATCATACTAAAATTAGAACTTTAGATATAATAAGTATAATTTGTATAATAATATATTAAATATGATCAAAAGATCGGAGCTATTGCAAGCATTTCTCATAATTTTTAACTTTTCGTAGTGGAAGTTATAGTAATCGCAAAAAAATCGAGTTTAAAAATGTTTGCCTATCTTCACGTTTCAGAAGCTTCTGCGGATACAAATTTTTGTCGACGATTTTGGGAACACCGATCAACCGATTTGAATAATTCAAAAAACGTTCGATTCGTATTGATAAGGAGACGTGCGGACGTTTTTGGCAAAGGCAGGTCCAACCGTTCCAAAAATACGGGGCAAAAAGTGCTAAAATCAGTTACTCAGTTTTTAGGAGAACGGAGCGTCTGATTTTAATCATTCAAAAAACATTTTACTTGTATTGACAAGATAAAAAACTGATTAAATTTTTGGGAAGGCAGGTCCATCGGTTATGGACTCTCAATAAAAATATGTTAAAAAATGTCATTTGGCGGTCAAAAATGTTTATTGGGCATTTGTACATCAAATTATCAGATATTCTATAGAGTTTTAATAACGTGTACACATTTTGTGTAAATTTTTTTGGATTCCGTGCCAAGATTTTTAATTACTGTACGGGAAGTTCTAGCAATTTGCCTTAAGGCACAATGCTATGCACTCCACTAGTTAGCCTACTAATTAACAGTATTTAAAACTGAACACTTAACCCATTATGTATGTGTTTATTACACTGCAACAATCACCTTATCTATGCGTTCGGTGTGTGGATTTATTTGTGGACCTGTTGGACGCCGTCCAACGGTCGGCCGGCTTCAAAATGACGTTATAGTTCGATTTTACATCACAGCTCCTATCGCCCAGAGCCGTGACGTCAATCTTTGAAGTCGCGCTGATCGTTGCGTTTAGTCGCGTTGTCAAGATGTTGCCGCCGCGTCCGATTACGACTAGTAGGCTGGGATTGAATGATAAGCGTTATTTGATACAATAAATATTTGTTTTTGTAATAATATATAAAGGTGCGTCCTCACCTAATGAACGAGCACGAACGAACATGATGTACAGTATGCGCGTTGTTCGTCATGTTTGTTCGTGCTTTGGTTAGGTGAGGACGTACCTTAACACAAGTAATCCGAATAATATAACAAAACGTTGTTATGACAACGGTATGTATTAAAATTGGTAGTAAAAACTGTCAAAATACCAAACAGTCAGTTTTAGCTATAAAAACTAAGCTAGCAAAGGCACAATTATCAATAAAAGAATTATATCATAACGCTTCTTTCTGATGTGTCATTGTAACACATACGTGAAGTTAGGTTCTATTTGTAAAACGTCTGATCGCACATAGCAACACTATGTTACAGTCTATTTTATCGGAGAATTGATGACCCGTAATCACACAATTAATCCGAATAATGATTTTCAGTTTATAAGTTACGTGTGTCAATTAATATAGTAATCTTTATATATAAAAAAGATATTTTTGTTGGCATAAATAGCATAATATATGAATAGAATAATAAAAGAATGATGTTTGTGTATAATAGATTATATATTGTGAGAGGCAAATAGTGGCATATAGAGATAAATATTCTAGAGAGTGTGATTACAATAAATGAATAATTAGATATGAGGTGTGTTAATAGAGGCGAACAAAGTTAATATTTTTTTTTAATTTCTTTTTTTTTGCAAATGAAATCTTACAAAGCGCGAAATTTCTCAACTAATAGAGCATTAAAAGGAGCAAACGAGTTATTTGTTTGATAAAATTACTTTTTATTATGATAACATCACCAGAATTACAAAAAAACAGCAATGTTAATGATGTATTTAACTTGTTATATTTGAAATATTTATCCAAATAAATCTAATGTTGCTAATAATACTGATTTATTAAATCTGAATTTCATACAAAATGAATTGTTACTATGTTTTATAATGATATATGTCAAAGTAAAATTGCCAAGCTTAGATATTAAGTTTTACCAAAGAACATATTTTAAAAATTTTTGTTTTTCAGTATCAAATTGTTGTCGTAAATTAATATGAAATTGGAAATATCCTGTACTACTTTTTTTAAAATTTGTTACCAATACTTACTTACTCGTTACTAATACAACAAATTATAATTAAAATTATTATTTTATATATTTGCAAAAACTATTGGTATGGTATTATATATTTTAATATTTTATTGGCTTAAATCTGATGTTTGGTGTTATATTAAATATTTTAAACGCATTTTGTTCAAAAAATTAGTTATAAAAATATCAAAAGTCAGTTGTAAATTATTGTTAAACTGGAAATATTTCATACTACTTTGAGCCCTTAATTTTTCAAACTCCTTACTAACATTACAAATTATAATTATAATTAAATTTTTCTATATTTGTTAAAACAGTGGTATTATATATTGTAATATGTTCTGGGTTTAAACCTAATGTTTTGTGTTATATTAAAAAACACCAAATTTTTTAAATTTTCGTTACTAATATAACAAATTATAATTAAAATTATTTTTTTTATATTTGTTAAAACTGTGGTATTATAAATTGTAATAAGTTCTTAGTTAATTTAAATCTAATGTGTTATGTTATATTAAATATTTTAAACAAATTTCTTACATATTGAGCACAGTTTTAATAATAATTAAAATTGAAATTGAAATAAATTAAGGTGTGAAATAATTTTTAAACTGAAAATTATATTTGTAATATGAAAACAACTATTATCCTAAAGAAGACTTTTTGCCCAAAATATTATAGAAAAATCTTGTGATTTTTTATTTAAATTATTTATATATGTAATATAATATTATATATTTTATATTTTACCCATGTGAACCCATACGTTTTTTCAGTTTTCAACACATTATTCGCGTTGATAGATCGACTCATCATCTGAACATTTTCAAATATCATATATCTGATGAATTATTATGGTTTTGTTTCAAATTAATGATTTGCCATCGAAAACATCAAGGCTTCTTTACTTCTTGCAAATGAAGCCCGAGATGAAATTTGTTTTGACTGCATTTGCGCCATTGAATTTTATGACAACATATGTCACTCGAATGTAAATTGCAAAATATTCAAGTGCGTGTAAAGCAAACGTTTATTTCGGTTTGGTAACATGAAATGACTACAATATTATTAGATGCTGTCAGAATATTTTGGGTATTGACTGAAATTACTTTACGATTCTTGTAATTTATTCTATAAATTCTACATGAATTATATTGTGAATACAACAGTATTATTTTCATCTATATTTGTTCATGCTATACTGCTGTAAGATATATTTGGTAAGATATTGCTGCGTTTTACTAAGATAAAAAAATATCTATAATAGTAATATACATTTTGTAATATCGAACGACGAATGGTCATAAACAGTATTATCTCTAATTATATAATAAATCAGTAATGGCAATATACATTTTGTAATATCGAAAGCCATACGAGTATAGGCGTAAACAGTATTATTTCCAATTATATAATTTTTTAAATTAATAACTTTAATTAACTTCCCGTAGGGTAAGTTATAGTAATCGCAAAAAAATCGAAAATGAAAATTTTTATATATCTTTACGTTTCAGAGGTTTCTGAATATTTTGGCATACCTTAGAAAAAATGGATGTATGTGTGTGTGTGTGTGTGTGTGTGTATGTATGTATGTATGTATGTATGTATGTATGTATGTACGTGTGTGTATGTATGTGCGGATACAAATTTTCGTCGACGATTTCGGGAACACGGATCAACCGATTTGAATAATTTAAAAAACATTCGATTCGTATTGATAAGGAGACGTGCTGATTAGTTTTTGGCGAAGTCAGGTCTAGCCGTTCCAAAGATACGGGCAAAAAGTGCCGAAAACGGTAACTCAGTTTTTAAGAGAACGGAGCGTCCGATTTTAATAATTCAAAAAACATTTTACTTGTATTGATAAGGTGAAGAGCCGATCAATTTTCATAAAGGCAGGTCCAGCGGTCTCGGAGATCTAATGAAAAAAGTAAAAAAAAATGCCATTTGGCTGTCAAAAATGATCATTAGACATATGCACATCAAATTATGAGATATTTAATAGAGATTTTAACAATAAGTATAATTTTGGCTTACATTCCTATGGGTTCCGTACCAATGTTTACGCGTTAGACGTCGACGCGGCGCTTACGCGGTTTGATATTTCGTCTTTATGCAGTTAAAGCAGTACGATTGCTTTGAAAAAAAGTTTAGATCTTTCAAAATATGTCAAAATAAAGAAAACATTTTTTTTCAAAAAAAAAAAATTAAAAAAAAAAATTAAAAAAATTTTTTCTTTTTCAAAAAAAAGTAATTTTTTGTCTAATTGTTTGTCAAAAATCTTATTTTTTCGAAGTAAATTTTTTTCAAAAAAATAATAATTTTTGGTACGGGAAGTTCCAGCAATTTGCCTCAAGGCACGATGCCTTAATTGCCTTAAGACAGAATTCCACTTACAGCTAGTTTAAATTGTGTTTATTAACTAAAACAGCAGTGAAGAACCTTGTGAAATGACCGAATTTTTCTGCATCACGGTCATTGATAAGACAATAAGCTTTGATATTTTTATGAAACAAAATGAGTAATAAAAATGTTTAAATTTGTATTGAATATTATTGTAAGTGATTTATTATTTATGACTACTTCCCTGCTATCATTAAACTACAACTACTATCTTTTTTTTTAATGATTTATCAGGCTGGCAACTAAGTTAGTGCGGATATTTTAGAAAATCAAAGACATTTTGTAATCATGGAACTAAATAAGTTTATTCTGTAACGCATTGTTCATTTTGATCATTGTCTCATTGTCATCTTTGCCAAGAAATCCAATGTCTTATTTTCAATTTTGATGGGATTTTACGAAATAATAGCAATCTTATTCAATTACTTTGTAAAAATCAAGATGATGGCTGTACTCGAACTCTACATTCAAATATTGTTAAAAATTCCTAACATTACTTGTTTTTGAGATATTGGTGGTGGACTATTTTGCTAGCGGATCTTTAAGCCTTGTTCTACTCTATTAGTTCTTATTATTCTCAGCAAATTATAAATTATCATCAGGTATTACATTTGATATATCTTCTTATATATAAAATTGAATCGCCAAATGTGTTGGTAAGCGCATAGCTCAACAACGCCTGGGCCAATTTGGCCAATTCTTTTTTTAAAATGTTTGCTGAAGTTGAAGGATGGTTCTTACGGTGAGAAAATATCGAATAATTGCCGGGAAAACCCTAAAAACAGCCCTTTTCTTTTTCACATACAAACGTTGGTATTTTCATATTTTTGTCATCGGATACGGAATATTTACTCAAGTCAATAGAGCGCTTTGGGTCTGATTTTTTTTACTGTGCTCCAATTCGTATGAAATTTTGAAATTAGGTTTATCTTATTCTCAAGTTCAAAAATGAATATGAAAATAATTCAGACTCCTTTGCCATTTCCCGGTCAGTGGTGTAATTTCATTTTTATTTTCAAATAATGATAGAGAACTAATCGATACGAGAACTAATTATAAGAGAAAAATGTTTTATAATGTTTTTCAAAAACGCAAATACTCATCATTTTATTTAAAGCAGTTGTACATTTAAGATCCATATGGGTGGATGTATATACATTTCGGTATAGACTGTAGTGTAAAAAAACATAATAATTTTTAACCAATTGGTAAATATCAGTATAGATTATAAAAAAAATTGAACTTTTGAATTGTTAACATAAGTACAGGACAACGTCTGTCGGGTCATCTAGTTTTATAATAAATATAAGAATAATAAATTAGTTTCTATCATTGAAATCCATGACAAGTTTAATCCCCATGTTTCAAAGTTACCCGTCGTCCAAGAGTACCATGACAGCTTCGTGTTGTTATTTTTAGAATATTCAATAATGCAAATGTTGCGAATCCTTATGCCTTATTTCTTGTGAAGCTTTTCGGGGGATAATCTGTGCTCGGCTGCGACACCGCCGTAATACTGATGCTTAGCCGTTGCGTTGCCGATGCCGATTTTAGCGTTGCCGCTTCTATAAATAGCTTACGAATTATTATATGGCCAACACTGGTCTCATCCCTATCATCGGGGGCCGGGGTTGAAAAAGCTACCTTACTCGGAGCGCGATAGGCTTTTTCTTGGGACGATCGATATATATACATACATCACATTATGTGGCATGATTGATGAAAGTGTGATGAAATATTGGGTAATATATAACGCTTTAACAAATCTTATTACCATAATTGTAGGGTTGTATATTATAGAATAAGAATAGTTATATATAGGGTGGAGCGGGTAAAAAGACTCATCCTCGATTTCTCAAAAACAAGTGACGCTAGGAATTTTTTAACAGCAATATTTGAAAGTAGAGGGCAAAAAATATATAACCACTATAGCTTTTCCATAAATTTTCTTTATTTTTATTCACGATTGTAATTTGAAACGCGTGCATTAATATTTCCAGTTAATTTAGTTTAATAATAAAGTGTATTTAATTAAAATTCAATACTTTTTGATTC
The DNA here is from genome assembly GCF_003426905.1 of Ctenocephalides felis. Taxonomy (NCBI): domain Eukaryota; kingdom Metazoa; phylum Arthropoda; class Insecta; order Siphonaptera; family Pulicidae; genus Ctenocephalides; species Ctenocephalides felis. Next base: position 65,025,896 of record NW_020537324.1, read on the forward strand.
AAGGATGTTTTTTTGTTAGAAATCGATATTTTTTGTACACTTTTTTGTTTTTGTATATAAAATCATGACTCACTTATCTAAATTGGAGCTAATTTGCTCCACCTTTATTTAAAAATCTATAACAAACGTATTTTTTTCGTTGGTAGTGAAGACTAATATTTAGTTTACAAGACCTTAACATAATTTTTAAGTATACGTTATTTATTTTATAAGTTGTATTGTACTTTTTAAGTTAGATTCAACCGTTTTTTTATACAACTATTATAAAAGATTACATGTGGGTGGAGTACGAAGGACCAACTTAATCTTCACCCATGCAAGGTGTAGACAATTAAAAAATAGTAAATTTAGTTCAAAAAAAGCAATTATACAAGAGATAAATTAAATAAGAAGTTTTTCCAACTCGTCTGATAAATATTTCTGACAAAATACCACATCAAGGTTGCAAAAAACACGTTCCTACAATAATGAATTAGCTGAAAGTTTTACTGAACATAGTCAGATAGTAGTTTATTTGATATATGCTATTTGTTGTGATGTAATTGGTTTACACAATATAATTGCTCAATGTCAAATTGGACCTTCATGCCCTGCTCTACCTTATACATCTTTTGCAAATAGTTTGTTATATAAAATGCATTATATACCATATGAAATAATAATGATAATTACAGATAGATATATTTTTCAAGAACTTATCACCTAATTAATAAATATAGAATTAAACTTTTCATATTATTTCAATTACAAATCTTGAGCAAGATTTTTATACTTATACAAAATCTATAGAATGTTGAAAATGAGGAAGCGCGATTCCATATAAATATATTATTCAATTGCCAAGGTTGATCAAGAACAGGTTTACTTCAGACAATAATAAAAATTGGTTGATATTATAATATATAGAACAGGTCAAAAAGTATTCTCGGTGAATATGTGCATTACTAAATATTTATTTTTAATAAATAAGAATATAGGCTATACTTAAATTTATGTTACTAAAAGTTATGAAACTTGCTATACTAATTGAATCGCAAAATATTAAAAAAATGTAATATTTTAGTTAAGTATTAATTTTTTTTAACAAATTTTTTCAGTAAAAATAATATTTTACCACTTCTTATTTATACAAATTAAATTATGAACTAGTAAATTTTTAGATAAACACATAATAGTTTTTCAGATAAAAATCATATAATTCTGAAAATTTGTTAGTCTGCATGTAAGGTTTTAATGATTTTTATGACAGTATGTTGAATTTGGTTTTCATTTATATCAAGTAATAATAACAATCTACCAATCAGTTACATGTAAAACTTTTCTTGAAAATAGTAATTATTCAAATCAGGAAACTTATTTTTTTCGCATCATTTAGCAGCTGTTTTAGTTTCATATTGATGAGGCATTTTTAAATTTTTGCGTTTTTTCAAATTTTACACTTGAAAATATTATAGGTATAAGTATTAAAAAGAAAAAAATGGGTGTATGTGCATGTATGTTTGGACACAATTTTTTGTCCACGATTTTGGACTCACGGATCACCGATTTGAATGATTCAAAAAACATTCGATTATATGTATGTTACAAAAACAATAATTGATTAAATTTTTTGGAAAGCAGGTCCAGTGGTTTCAAAGATACAGATAAAAAAAGTAAAAAAAAGATATTTGGTGGTCAAAAATTTTCATCAGAAATATGCGCATCAAATTCTCGAATAATTTGTAGAGATTTTAAAAACCAGAATTGATTTTGTTAACTTTTGTTTTAATTTGAAATATAGAAACGTTATTTAGGAAACTTTTAATATAATCACAAATATTAATTTATAAAAATCTAATAATACTTAAAAAATTCCAGATGCACGAGTATCATAACAATTAAAATATAATCGGTTGCTTGAAAAAAATAATACAAATGAATTATCTATAAACGCTTTTATTAGACCGTTATTTTTATCTATACCATGACATACCGGGAAGTAAGATATCAATCAATTTCTTTAAAAATATCATCTGTTCAATTATAGAGAGTTAATATTTTCCATGATGCTGGAAATTTATTATTATAACTAGTGATGGCGAGGGCGACTGTTGTCGACCAGTTTTCTTGGCCTAAAATAGAAGCAAGTGCCGCGGTGGCGTGCACCCGATGCCCGATGCGCGCCCCGCCGAGGGCGTTACCCCGGTAATTGATACATCGTTCGATGCATGGGCATGGATGTGTGCTTGAACTTCCGAAGGACGGACGACGTTTTATTATATTATAGGTACTTCATAGAATAATCGTTACCTAACTCGTATTAATTTTATAAGACGGATAGGAGATTTTTAAAACAGCTTAGGTTGTGGAACTAACGCCTATATCTTCCCGCTTTGTCTAAAAAAATTTACTAATTTTCTGAATGTAAAAAGTAATAGCAAACAATTTTTCTTTATATAGATTCCATTTTTCAATCTACATGTATTGCTTAACTTTGAATGTAATGGATGATTTGTGTATTTAACTATTTTTAAATAATGCTGAGATTTTCCTGTTTTATCTAAACAAATTTACTAATTTTTTTATCGTAAAAAATATTAGAAAAAGAATTAATTTATTTTATTTTTGTTATTTTTTTAGATTTTATACTATATTTTACAATTAATGGATGTTTTAGGTGTTTTAAAGTGAGAGAGACTATAACAGTTGTGTTTATATTATAAAAATAATCATATTTAAATTACAACAAATGCCTTTAAGCAAACCTTGCAGATTTTCTCAACGTAAAAAGTAAAAAATTATATTTTATTTTCAAATAGCAAAAGCAATTTTTAAATTTTATTATTTAATTTACACGCAATGGAGTGCTTAACTTTATATATAAATGATGTGTTAATAATGCTAGCATTTCTTCCTTTTTGTCTTAACGAATTTACTGATTTTCTGATCATAAAACAAATTAGAAAAGACATTATTTTCATTGAATATTATTGTTAAAATATCAATAGCATTTTTTAGATTTTAATTATTTTTGGCTCAACTTTAGAAATAGAAGATGTGTTGAGCACTGAATATTTTTAAAAAATGCTTAGATCTCCTCATTGTGTCTAAACAAATTTACTGATTTTTTGAACGTAAAAAGTATGATATATATTAGAAATACTTTATTTTGCTTGTTAAAATATGAGCAACAATTTTAGATTACGTGTTGTAAATTGCATGCAACAAAGTGAATAATTTTAGATATAATGGATGTTTTAGGTAATGAATTTTTTTCCAAGAAAGTGGGAGAGAATAAAACAATTGAATTTATGCTAAAATGATTGCAAGGTTATACAATAAATGCTTGCAGCTTCTTTTTAGATCATAGAATTGAAATATTGGAAAATATTTTTTCGATGAAAAGAAATAATGGGTCGAATTAGGATAAATTAAAAGTTATACTAATGTGAGAGCTGATAGATTTTTGTTTATATTGCGGTTCAAAATAGTGGACCTATTTGCTCCTGCAAAAGGACCAGATTGCCAATTTTAGAAAAATAACAAAAAAATCTTTAATTATAAACTAGCTGGGTATTTTACTGAACATAGTAGATTATTGTAGTAGATTTATTTAGCAATCAGAAAAATTACAATATTTCTATAAGCTAAAGTGAGGTATTATTATTTACATCATTTTTACTCAATCACATAATTATATAACTCTAGAATTTTCTATACACGGTCAACCTAATATGGTATTTTTATTAGGTAATTTTGTTGGGTTATTATATTTATATTTAAATATAATAACATAAATCGATAGTTGTTTGTTTGATATGTTTTTATCGTGACATAATTGATTTTCACATTATAATCACCAAATGATGGTGGGAAAGTTAGAAATTGGACCTTGGTGCCCAAGCCTACCCTAATTCTTATTTGGTAAAACTGCACTGTACAAGAGTAACCAGTATACTCATCCAATAAATGAAAGATATTTTAATAATAAAAATTAACACTGCATTTCAATATTTTGAAAATTATTGGCAACACTGAAATTTATTTTAAAAAAATATCACTCAATTATTACAGTTTCGTAAATCAACTTTATTATTTCGCAAGATCTTTAGCGTTATTCCAATCAAATCAACGGAGGTCATATAAATGATAGAATTCATTTCCGAAGACCTTTTATCTCTAAACTCAGTACGCTCGTGCATGTGAACAAACAATTATAAATAAGAAAAAGCCAAGATTTTTTTGCAGATTATATTAGTTGGAGAAATTTCTAAATTGGGAGTTGTCACGAAAAGGGCAACAGGTTGATATAGTAAAGAATTTCATGGTAAAAAGTACTTATTTGAGTTTCATGCACCATTTAATTAGGCTACGATCGCAAGATGTAGTATTAGTGGCACGTTTTCACGGTTTAGTGCTTATTTATGGCTTTATTATTCTTGAAGAGATATTGAGATAATTAGTTCTAACTTCAATTTTTATTCAATTATAATCTCACAATTTTTATTAATTTATCCGGTATTCACAGTGTATCTATAGTAATCAGGAGATACCACTAATTTGTCTAAAGCTACAATATAATTTATAATATGCTTCTTAAGTTTTTATCTGATTTTTGTCAATTTAAAATATATTCAAGAACCTAGTTCTCAAAATATCTATTACACATTAGAATGCAGTCAATGTCATCAGACTAGTTTCAAGAGAAAAATATAAAATTTAGAATAACATCAACCTTTCACTTAGTTAGTATTTGGGTGCATTTTGTAGAAACATAATGCCATTAATTATAAACATTGTGAGTACATAATTTTTAAAACTGTAATTTTTATGTTACATTCATAAACTCTCATAAAAATCCTTGTATAAATTCTGAAAGTGCCATAAGGCATAGTTTACGTAAACACTGTACATTGAGAATATTTTTGGCCATTGTTACATTATATCAAGTGCCAAAATTAGATCCATTTACCAAATATTGTTCATAAATTTGCAGCTTTAAAACTCGTAAAAAGCATTGTGACATAAATTCAGTGCAGGAATTAATTTTAACTTTCCTTGGACGAAATCAGCTGTAGGTGAGAGTAATGAGTACCATATAAAACAAAGACTTCGAAAATAAACAAACTTTCGTTGATGTTATTGTGAATTAATTGTATCATTATAAATTTATTAATACTGCATTGGCCTCATTGCCAACTTGGCATAAGTTACATTTTGTTAAGTGATCTTTTGAAAAATGATTACCTTTCGTTTTCATTTGCATACATAAATAATTTATTTAATTTTGCAAAGTTATGTATATTTAATATATATATATATAATATATATATATATTATATATATATTATATATATATATATATATAACCCGGGCACGCTTTGCTGAGGCTTTTATTAAAATTCACTGTATTGAAAATTGAATATAAAGTAAGAGAGTAACGTTAGATTGAAACTTCTGTAAAATGTTAAAAAATTCAATTTTAACATGATTAACTAGAAAATCTTATTTGATAATGGTCCAATTATCGACATTTCAAGTCATTCTGAACCGTTTGACATCAAAAGTGATATATCGTATACGTGTATATGTGAACCAAAAATTGATTTTTCGTACTCAGCGAACATTTTTCCAAAAAGTTCTAGACCGATTTCAATTTTCATACATTCTAGAAATATTAATACTCTATATTTTATAATTATAGATATTTTTTCAAGCCGCCCTTCTAAATGGTGTTGAAATTCTACCAGACAAGCATGTATCAACACACTTCACCTCACCGCCTAAATTTCCTGATTCAAGTTCAATTGATTTTGTTCTACCTGGAGTAGAAACAATTCATTATTTAGTAGGAGAAATTGCTACCCTTCCCTTGGACGATAAATTTCCCTTAGACCCAGAAGTAGATTTACGACCGCCAATAAAAGAAGACATAATGAATTTTTATAGTGGACAAAATAAACTCAATTGGACAATTTTGTCAGGTGTTGATGATTACATGCATTCTACAAACATAACAAAATTGCATCAACAAGACAATGAAAATGTAAAAGCATTTGAAGAACTTTCTATACAAGAGAAGGATATAAATAATAAGGAAGTTTCTATGATGATCTTAGTCACCCGTACTGGAGAAAATATGAGAAACCAACAATATTCTTTAACGAGAGACACTTTAGTTCATTTACATTCTGAAAATAATTATAAAAGTGAAATATTGCAAAATAATCAGCAAAAGTTACTTAGATTTACAAAACAACATGTTAAGTCAAACCAGTTTGGTAAAATTAGGAGGTATGCAAATGGAAAATTTGTACTTCATCCCAAAAGCAAGAATTTAAGGAAACGACCAAGAAATATTATCAACAAAAGACACTTATTGATTTCTAAAATTTATTATTTATGAAAAAGTAGATAATTTTTTAACAAATTAATAAACAAATAATAACCAACCACAATATAACCAAAACTTATTCCTTTATGACTTTTCAAAAAATATTATTTTAGATTTAATTTTTTTTTATTTTTTTTTTGAATTGACAATAACTAGTGTTGTAGTATGTTGTAAATTATTATTATTAATAACAGTTAGTAACAAAATTTTAATATTCCTTTACAACCTTTTATATATTTTTTTTTCTTTTTCAATCGACAAAAAATAGTGTTGCAGTATTATTGTGAATTATTAATATTAATAACAGTTAACTAGAGGCTTTCCAATTTACATTCCACTAAAGATGGCATAAAATTAATTAATTAGGTTCCGATATGTAATAATAATGTTGGCGTACATGTGTTGCAGCAATGCCCACTTAACGCAATTTGAAATCTTAGCCGAACCTTATCGGAATTTAATATCGATACCGAACCTTACCGGAATTTTGATATCGTTATAAATTTTAAATACATCTTTTGATATAATTTATCTTATCAAGGTATATAAAAGAAAGTCTGTTCACCTTAGACAACTTGCCAAATCTGGTTTTATTTGCTTTAGTTCTTCTAGTAATATTAAACGTAGTTCGTTTTTCATAAAACGTTTTTAAAACTTAATTATTTCTTCATATTTAACTTTATGTTTTCACTTTTTTTGATCAAACACATTTATTTCAATTTTTAATAGGGATTCATCTCGCCGGATATTTTTTTTTAAATTTAAAACCAGAATAATACCATAGATAAAAGAAAAATACTTTAATTTTGAGACAATAATTTGATGATTAATATATAATAAATAAATTTTATCACTTTTATTTTTTTAACCTTTTCTCGTGTAGTTGGTATTCATTATTTTTGTTCAAAGTTATTGTTACTGTCTTCATTCTATTTAAACTTTTTTAACTGAACTTTAGCAAATATCAAGTGTTTAAAGGTATAAAATAATAAATTAATTATATTAAGTAATCTATAAATTATTATCAATAATTTTAGTAATGGTTTTTATGTAAAAGAGTAATTTTGTGACAATAATTTTTATGCCTTTATAATTTTTATATTTTGAACTTATTTAAGGTTGGTATTCAGTGTGTATGTTTAATGTATATATAATTTTGTTGTTATATATTATTTATAAACTAGAATGTTGAATTTCAATTTTAAAAGGAGATTCACTTAAAATAGATATGTACAACTTTTCTTTAATTTGAAACCAAAAAATGCTATAATTTTGTGACTATTATTCTGAACTTTTTCTCATGGTTGGTATCCATTATTTTTGTTCAATTTATATATATAATAGAGTGTTATTTTTATTTATAAATTATAATGTTTAAATTTAAATTTTAATTGAAAGATTCAATTGTGGATTCAATTACTGTATTATGTCATATGCAATTTTTTTTTATAAAACCAAAAAACGATATAATTTTGTGACAACAATTTTGAATTTTTTCTCATGATTGGCATCCATTGTTTTTGTTCAATTTACATATTATGTTGTCGTTACTGTTTTCATTGTTTTAGTTTTAATTTTAACTGAACAATGGCGGTTATTAAGTGTAAATGAAATAAGTGTCAACGTTATAAATAATTAAAAATAATTAATAATCATAAATAATTTTAATAGTGGCTTTTATGTAAATGAGTGAATCTAAATCAATTTATCGATAACAGTAACAATTGTTCAAGTTAATTGTGCATCAGAAATAATTGGTTTATAAAACATTGAATAATACACGAGTAGTAATTATTATTTTGCAATATTAATTCTCTAAATTAATTGCTTAAAGATAACGATAACATTTGTTCATTCGTGCGTTCGATTGTGTATGTAAACACGATAAGAAATGCAAGATGGGACCAGGAGTGGGGACGAAGTGAAATCTCAATCAAGAAGTTGTCAACATCAGCAAATCATTTTGTGTTTGTTGTTACGGCTTCTAGTTGATCCACTACTTATTTATAAATATCAAAATGGTAAATTTATATTTATTTTATTATTATTTAAATTTAATTTGTTAATGTCGGTGAAATAATGCTAATTTAGGTTATGGTTTTGCACTTTAGGGGACTGCATTTTTGTGACTTCCATTTGACCTCTGTGTGCTAGTATAAAAATCTAATCTTTTTGGTTAATTTTTTTCTTATCGGTTTTTTCTATAAAAAATAATATTTGGTGTTAAGTAATAAATATCATACTGATATTCTATTACTGTTGCTAAGTGATGGTTTTGTTAGATTAAAATGCAAAAATAATAAGTGCTTTTAGTATTAGAAATTAAATTTAAAGCATGCTTTAGTTGTTGCTATATATTAGCAAATTTTAAACATGTGTTAATTCAACAGATGTTTTCATTTGCATAATTAGTTGATTATCAGTACTTAACATCCTAATTACTGATATATACTAAAATTTCTTGATTTTATGTGTTTGTATATGTTTAAATATAGCATATATAATACTATTATTATAATACCTAACCTTCATTGACTAGAAAAATGTTTCGACTAACATATATGTGCATGTTACGGTTTTATGGATTTTCTATCCTAATTTATTAGGAATGGTGTATCACTGATTTAGTAGTTAGGATTTGCCCCTTACCCTAATAATATTATAATTCTATCCCCTAAAGGCTGATCCAATCCGTGTAGTTGTCACCGGTGCAGCCGGTCAAATTGCTTACTCTCTGCTCTACCAAATCGCAAAGGGTGATGTATTTGGAAAGGACCAATCACTCATTTTACATTTATTGGATATACCACCAATGATGGGAGTCCTAGATGGCGTAGTAATGGAACTTTCTGACTGTGCCTTACCTCTACTTCACTCTGTTGTTCCCACAGCAGACCCTGCTGTTGCCTTCAAAGATGTATCAGCAGCTTTCTTAGTAGGAGCTATGCCCCGCAAAGAAGGAATGGAAAGGAAAGACTTACTGTCTGCTAATGTTAAGATTTTCAAAGTCCAAGGAGAAGCCTTAGACAAATATGCTAAGAAAGATGTCAAGGTTTTAGTAGTAGGCAATCCAGCTAATACTAATGCTTTGATTTGTTCAAAATATGCCCCGTCTATTCCTCCTTCAAACTTTACTGCAATGACTCGTTTGGACCAAAACAGAGCTAAGGCACAACTTGCTGCTAAAATTGGCACAGGAGTCGCTAATGTAAAGAATGTTGTGATTTGGGGAAACCATTCTTCCACCCAATATCCTGATGCAAGAAACGCTGTTGTATGCTTGAATGGTAGCAAGGTTCCCATTCCTGAAGCTGTTAAAGATGATGTTTATTTGCAAACACAATTTGTACAAACTGTTCAAAAGAGAGGAGCTGCTGTAATTTCAGCACGAAAAATGTCCTCTGCCATGTCTGCTGCAAAGGCAGCAGGAGATCACATGCACGATTTGTGGCATGGTACACTACCAGGAGAATTTGTTTCAATGGGAGTTTTATCTGATGGTAGCTATAATGTACCAAGAGACATTATTTTCTCCTTCCCTGTTACTATTGAAAACAAACAATGGAAAATTGTACAAGGTTTACCTATTGATGAATTTTCAAAATCAATGCTTAATACTACTGCCAAGGAGTTACTAGAGGAAAAGCAAGAAGCTCTTGCAGTTTGTAGTCTTTAAATATCAGATACAAATAAATACAAATATATTTATGGGTATTTTCATACAGTTTCAAAAATTACAAATTCTATCAATTGTTGCATACATAAAATAAAACTAATTAAATCTAAAAACTGTGGTATCATTTTACAGAAAGCCTTGCATGCATTTTAAAATTATATTGTCATAATCTTACATGCATTTCTAAATTGACCTGTTTTCTTGCAAATTTTAATATGTTTAGTAATAGACTAATTACAAATAAATAAACTTATCACACATTATCTAAGTATTGGATAGTTTATATTGGGTACAATATATCATAATGCCCAGGTCTATACAAAAGATGGACAGATGGTTTAATGCCATCAGGAAAGTCATGAGCTATAACTTGGCCCCCATCACCACGATCCATATATTCAACTCGCACTCCACTTTTCAGTGCTGTACAAATTGCTATAATATGGATATGGTCAGATTCTTTGTACATAGGCTCAACTTCCTGAAAAAAAAAAGATAATTGCAATTATTTGGGATTAAAAATATGGTTATTAGTATTTCATTATATAAAGACAAAAATGAGATATATATAGTAAATATAAATTACTTGATGACAGAATTCTGCAATTGTTCGATCCCCATCAATAAAGTTCTGGTAGAATTCAGCTCCTTCTTGTAACTGTCCGGATGTTAAGAGTCTTAGATAAACTACCACATAATCCGAGTAACCTTGTTCATTGAACAGCTTATGCAATTCTGAATGTGATTCTGATATTTCTTCAGTTTGAAGTTTTCTAAGTACCTCCATAAACTAAATTATGAAAAAACTTATTATACATAGTAAATAACAAGGATTGTATAAACATCATAGTCTTACGGTATCATGAAAGTCCTCTAATGTGAATTGTGGGAAACCAAGTTCTACTAGCTTTTCTTTGGACTGTTTAGCTAAAACAACAAAGTTTGCAAATTTTTCTTTATCAGTAATCAGTCTTTCTAGATAAGCATAAGAAAATGCACGAAAAAAGCAATTTCCATCAGGCCTTGTTCTTCGAACGGATTTATACTTTGCAGATAAGTCTTTAATTTTTAAGCAGTATACTTCATCAGAAGTGTACTCATTTTGTAGTGATGTAATAGGTTCCAACTCACCTACTAAGGCAATCGACTCTGATATCTAAAATGAAGCAATTATAAATAGAATTAAAATATTACGATAATACAATTTAAAATGCTTTTAAGTTTAATTTCATTAATTCTTATGCGTTCATAGTTTTTTCTGTAGTGTATAATATATAATAATTAGAATTAAGTGCTCGATTTGAAATATATGAAAAATTTTGACTAATATTTAGATGCCAGAGTTATTACTTTAATTTATTTTATTTGTTTTAATTTAAAAATTGCTGAAATCTATATGTCCGAAAGCATTTTACTATATTTTCATAAAACGTGGCAAAATTATTTATAACATTAAATGACTAATTCAACAATATATTTATGAAAATAAAAAAGGCACAGTTAGGTAAAGTTAAATAAATATTAAGACCTCTTTTTCAATTTGACGTTGCTGTTGCAGTATCAATTCATCTTGATTTATAGTGTTTCCATCCGAATTGTTACAGGAGTTGACTTCCATTATTAATATTATATCTAGGAAAAATATTAAAATATTGTGTTTGTCATAAAATTGTTAAATAAAATCGGTTTGATGTTACTTTAATAAGTTTCAAAATCATTCTTTTATTGTAGCCCCATTGATATTGATAGATAATGACAGTCTCAAATGACAGCTGACATTTGACAGATGTGATTCATTTGTAGCGCGAATTTTAAATAAACTAGACACATTGTAATAATTATTCAATTAAACACTAATATAAAACGTTATGAGAGTAGATAAGTTTAATAATTTAATAATTAATTACTTATTGTTAGAAATATTAAATGTTTGTTTCACAATATAAATATTTATCTTGACCTAACTTCACACCACAGTTTTTGTTATTTGAAGTGAAGAACGCACAAGTCGATGTTAACCCTGTTTTTAGTTTGTAAAGTTCTTTTCCGGTTTGTCACCTGAATATGTGAGTACCATATATTTTCTTAATGAAATATTTATCCGTGTTCATCTAGTAGTTTAATTAAATTAAGGTTATTTATTATACTTTTTTATCGTATTTATAGATTATGCTTTAAGTGTATAGTTTTTGTTTTGACCGACTGCGTCATACTTGTTTAATTTTCGTTCCAACAATTAGGCTTGATACTTAACATTCTAATAATTTAGGTTTGGTAGCTTATGAATATTGTTTACGTTAAATATGTTGTAATTCCACTTGTGATAACAGTTGTTAAATAGTTATTCGCAAAATCTAGTGACTAAAATATAATTTACTTCGGTGAAGTGCAACATAACCTCATATTAGCATACGCGTTTTCCATTACCCATTGCTCTTGTTATTATCGCAGTATTAATTTTATTAATAGTGGTATACTATTTTCCAGAAGGGACAATGAAGCAAATCGTAACAAATCAATCTGTGAAGATTCCAGAAGGCCTTACGGTCACTGTGTCATCGAGACAGGTCACTGTCAAGGGGCCCAGAGGAGTATTAAAACGCTCCTTCAAACATTTAGCAGTTGATATTCGTATGGTCAATCCTAGGTTATTGAAAGTTGAGAAATGGTTTGGATCAAAAAAAGCTATTGCTGCAGTTAGGACTGTTTGCTCTCACATCGAAAACATGTTGAAAGGTGAGTTTTAAATTTTGTTCGTATAACATGGCATGATGCCACTCGATTGTTGACTCTATTAAGTTTGTTGTAAAATTTCTATAATTTGCAATTAACAAGTTCAAACTATTTACATTTCATGTAAATTGCATCCAAACAATTAAAAATCCTTAAACTTTAAATGTGTGACAATTTGTGTTGATGATTACAAAGGTTATATCTAATCCGTTTACAACTAAAATGCATTTCATGTAATAAGGCATGGTGTCAATTTTTGAAATTATATCAAGTTTGTAGTCAAATTTCTATAATTACAATTAACAAGTTATGCAAACTATTTACGTTTCATGTAAATTGCATCCAAACATTAAAAACTTTAAATATGTAACAATTTGATTGTGCTGATGATTACAAAGGTTTTATCTAGTCTGTTTACACCTAAAATGATTACTCTCTGTGATTAGAATTGTTTATTTGGAGTTCATCATCAATCATAATACTTTTTGCATTTTGTTTCTAATGATTGATTAATGGAGACGGATTGATTAATGGAATTTTCTGCTCTTGTTAAACCAAATAATGGGAACCAAATCTATGAGGAACTAGTATTTTCAAGTTGTTTATACTATTTTTATCAATTACCTTTATTTTAGGTGTAACCAAAGGTTATCAATACAAAATGCGAGCCGTATATGCTCACTTTCCCATTAATTGTGTGACCACGGAAAACAACACAGTTATCGAAATCCGTAATTTCTTGGGAGAGAAATACATCAGACGGGTAAAGATGGCCCCTGGTGTTACAGTGATGAACTCCCCCAAACAAAAGGACGAGCTGATCTTGGAAGGAAACTCCTTGGAAGATGTATCTAAATCAGCTGCATTAATCCAACAGTCGACCACTGTTAAAAACAAGGATATCAGAAAGTTCTTGGATGGTCTTTATGTATCTGAAAAAACTACAGTTGTTCAAGATGAAATATAATAAATTACTTCTATCCTTGTACATTCAAGCTTTTGATTTAACCCAACCATATTTCCATTTGATAAAATTCAAAATTCAATGCAAGTGTGACTTAAATTTTTTGATTCCAGCTAATAATTGTTTGAAGTTTTAATAATATTTATACATAAATGACCATCTTAAATCAAGTTTTTAAATCAAGAACAGAAATTTATAGTATTCAAACATGTTTGGCAAAAATTGTTTTCAAGAATTACATTCACATAGGAAGTAAATTTAAAGTTAATGATCTTAAGTGATAAAAATTTTCACTGCCGCCTTCATGTAGCAGAAATTTAAACCATAAAATTTGATTTTATGACATAGATAACAGCACTGTTTGCTTATGGAAAAATCATTTTTCGTATTTTCAGAACTTGACATGGTTTAATGCAACTCATCTTTTATTAGGTAAACGAGGCTGCTCTGATCAAATTTCAAACAACTCAACAACATATTGTTAACCAGGCCTTCTATATTCATATTTCTTTCAGAAACATACTTAACAATTATTGATTATACTCTCAAGTTAGGGTATTTGCATATTGGATGGACTCGAGTAATCAAGGTATAGCACAGGATAATTATACTAAAAAAAATTACAAGTGTTGTGATGGATGCTTTGTGTGAAACCTAAAATTTATTTTGCTTAAATTTTATAATATATTCTAATCGTTCGAATTCTAATAAGTAATACCCACCTCGATTTAATGTCCCTTTTTCTTAAAATTATTCTTAAAGTGGCTTAATGACTTTCATCTGATATCGTGTTCGAGTTCAACTTACAAAACATATGAAAATATGTGCACACTTAGATCAGATGATATATGTATTTTGAAAATACTCAATTTTACATAAATGAAAGTTCAGTAAGTTTATAAAGGGGCGTTATATATTTGCTATTTCTCAAACTTTTCAGCGATTATTTAAACTTTTGAATTATTTCTTTATCATAAGGAAGAATCATATGCGTTTTTATCGAATTTTGAATAGAGTTCTAGATGTATGTTTTTTAAGGTTTATTGGAAAGATAACACCTTAAAGGTTTATAGGCTAAATTAGCCGCATTGAAATAAAATACAGTATTTGTGTTCCATTTTAGTCAATATATTTTTTTTGTATGTAGTGATATTTTTACACCAGTCCTGAAATGGATAACAAGTAAAACTGTAGGATTAAAAGAAGGCTTTAAAAATACAAAATCTTGTGAATATCATCTGAGATATTTCGATAATTCACATGTTTAAGTCTTGCTCTTGTGATGCAACATAGTCTTCAGGGAAGTGGGTTTGCATGATCCTCGAGGCGGCTTTTGTAATTGGCTGAATATATTCGTATTTCATAATTTATTGTGTATATTTCTTCATATATTGGGGACCAAAAATTTCATTTTAATGGTATTTAACCCTTTTGAATATAATACAAAGAATATTTCAGGTATTTGGGTAACAAGTTCAAAAATAGGTAAAATCATACTGCAATTTGATTTACAAAGTTTTTCAAGTTTGTGTCATGGGTATGAATGCGAGATTTGGTAGAATATGTGAAATTTACATTTATTAACATCAAAAGACATCATATCAATCGTTTTTGATTAGAAGTCACAATAGACATCTGAATTAAATTTCACCAACAAAAATTAACTAACAGTAAATTTCTGTCCTGTTTTCTAAGATACTTTTATGTATTTTTTTATTAGATTTTATGGAAAATAATTTACTGCTAGTTAATTTGTTGGCGAAATGTAGTTCAGATGTCTTTAGACAATGGTATGCAAGATAGCATCCAGGATGCGACGTTGTCAAATCTTGCACCAATTATTTATTATAAATGCACTATCAGATCCCCTCCACTTTGCGCCCTTATAAATAATACTGCAAATTTATTTTAGCCAGTATTTGTCGGGTAGACCTTTTTGTGAACGCATGTCGATAGCTGGTGCATCTCGCGCCGAAATATTGCTCCACGTGCCGGTTATTAAGTACGTAGAATGGACTAAAATATGATGAAGTGAATGTTAAATGTGTGTTAAATCATAAATTCTGTTTGGTTTTATCAATTTTAATATATTGGTGTTTAATATATTGCATCACACCGTCGTCATCCATCATTTAAATCACAACTAGTATCACATCATGTGCCGGTGAATAAGTACATATAATGGACCAGAATTTAGTGAGATGTATGTTAAATGTGTGTTTAATTATAAATGAGTTGTACGTTTATGGTTCTATGAGTTTTATTATATCAATGTTTCATATTATAAGTTGGCGTGGTAGATGTGAAAATTGCGATGCAACCATGATGCAAATGGATGGTCTATAATGACGCCAAGTAGTTTGCTTTGAAGTCGGGCGGCGCATGAGGCGTTTTTCTCATTTAACAATTACTATAGAAGTATATGCTCAGTAAATCTTTAGATTTGGTTCACTTTTAGGTGTGGATTTATTAGTTTTTAGTATATTTATTATAACAGTTTGTACAAATGTGGTGAAACCAAGACGCAAAATGATGGACTGGAATCACGGAGCAAGGACTTGTGTACAAGGTAGGAAATAATTATTGAATTTACTTTTGTTCAAACATCAGAAGAGTGCCTGTAAGAGCTACAGAAAATTCAGATTATTTTTAACACAAGTTGCACGCGCAATAGAAGTTTTAACTAAATATTTTACTATTGATTTAAAGACTATTTATTATAAAAGTAGGTGCATTTTTCAGCATTCGTGTAACATAAGAAATAGATTTATGTTATGGTGCATTATATGTACTATTGTGCTAAGTCTGATCAAAAGTATGATACATTATGTGTACCACCAAGCCTGTAAGAATTGAAACAAGGGTGGACAACACGTGGTCGGTGGGCTGCATTTTATGGTGCATTATATGTACTATTGTGCTAAGTCTGATCAAAAGTGTGATACATTATGTGTACCACCAAGCCTGTAAGAATTGAAACATGGGTGGACAACACGTGGTCGGTGGGCTGCATGCGGTTTCCAAGCATCTCTCGAATAATATTTTGTTTACTATAGTAACTTTCTTATATTAATACATTTATTTTAGTGTACTCTTTCCTTGTTGCCTAAGTTTATAAAAAAAATAATTTTTAAAATTTTGTAAATTTTATTTTTGTTGTCAGTTTATATTATTATGTTTATTAATAACTAAGTATTCTTAGTTTATCTTGCATAGTATTCTTTAGTTTTTCTTCCATATATCGTAACTTCGTATTTCAAACGATTTCGCCTATTCTCAAAATTAGAAAATCTTGAGAAAATTATATGAATAATTCGATATGTGTGTATCGAATTATATATCGGTTTATTCATAATTTTATTATTCATCTTTAGCCCAAATAAAGCTTTAATGTATATATCAAACTTTGTAAATTATTAAGTGCGGCCCGTCACAAAATTTTAGAATTTAAATGCGGCCCATGAGACAGAGGATGCTTCTGTTCAACGGATATGTGTTAATTATTAATATATCAACAAATATTTAATTTTTGTAATATATTAAAACAAACATTATAAATTTAATTTCCGATTTCTTGCTACTGTAGAAAGTAGACTTTTCATTGCTCTGGAAGATGGTTCCAGATTCTATATTGGACTACATGATATCATGCAGCAGTGTTATAGGTTTCCACATTAAAATATATATCGGAACATGTATCCGAGTGAAAATAGTGGTTTCCCATGAAATTCCAATTGTTTTCTAAGCGAAAATGCATCTAATTAAAAATAAGTATTGGGGAAATTATGAAAAAAATATATCGAATGGGTATAGGCCAACCGCTTGGTTGTCTTCTAAGATGAAACATTGTTAGAAAAGTGTTCTTCACTCCAGCTCTTACAACTAGCGTAACATGTACTTCTAAAATATTTTTTAATGAACTGTTATTATACGCCGCATAGTAATGCGACAAACCAGGGTTTACATTTTTGGTAAATTTCATAAAATTACTTTGTCTTTATTCCATAACTTTTGAAAAGGAGACTAACAAATCTATAGTATTCATACAAAACTATCTATCAGGCTTTTAGTTTTTCTAAATCATATCGCTGTTTAGGGTTTTTCGTGGTGTAGTGGTAATACCTATGGACTTCGAATCAGAACTTCTCAGAGCTCTTACCCAGCGTAGCTGCACAAATAAGAAAAATCAGTATCACAAAAATTGTAATAATAAATTCATGACACAGAGATAAGATAACCGTTTGAGTTGCCATCTATTTCAAACCAAGTCCTTTAAGAATTATTTCTGATTTACTGACATAAGCAGGGCCGGCTTTAACACTACCAGCGCCCTGGGCGAGATTTCTACGGCGCCCTTCACCTGCAATTCAAACCCATTTGGACAAAAGAAAAACATCTAATGAAATAACCGTTTATTAAAAAAAATTTATTATAAAAGATAACCATTAATAGAACCACTAATAGAATTTTACTTTTCTGGCCTTTCTATCAGCAAACTCTTTTATAAGGTGGTCGAAGTCGATGTTTTCAGCAATTTCGTTCTCAATTGACACAGTTGCTAAGTTTGTCAATCTAGATTGCGAAATCGCTGATCGAAGATAGGTTTTTATTAGCTTCAGCTTTGAAAAGCTCCCCACTAGCAACCGTTACAGGTATAGTTAATAAAATTCGCAACGATATCCATACATTTGGATACAGTTCTTGTAAGTTGAAATCGTTGATGAAATTTAAAACAAAAATGGGAGTAACCACATTTTTATCAGGTGGGATGCCAGACTTATAAGTTCATCACATAACATACTACCATCTATGTCTGATTTAGAGTCTACAGTTAATTTTAATTGGAGATCACTACAGAGCTTGAGAAGGTCGCGTTTTTCTAAAGACCAATATTCCGAGTACTCATTTAACTGTTCGAACCTTTCATTGATTGAAATTAATGTCCAAAAGACAGTTGAAAAATTCAACCTCAAATTTTTTTTCTGGAGAAGTTATAGGGTCATCGCGTGCAATTTCACCAGCTTGACGCTCAATTTCTAGTTCTTCAGCCAACTCGTTCGCAGTTAAAATAGCGCTTTTAAAGCCCGTATTTCTGTAGTCTTCCAAAAAATTGCAGCATTTTTTCAACATTTGTGTACATTTACCAAGATCCATATCTGTTGACTGTGGAGATTTACTTACAACATTTATTTGATGAAGTATGTCATACCAAACAACCAATGAAACTATGAAGCTGAAATCTTTTAGTTGTTCGGCTAGAGTAGTAGCTTCATGAGACATTTGAACATCAGTTTTCTGAGTTTCAAGAGCCAAAGTAATCAAAGCATCATGGATAGTACTAATTTCATAACGGACTACTGTAACACTACTTATTCTTGCTTCCCAACGAGTGTCACTGTGCTTTTTATAGTATATAGTCGCAAGTGATCGGTTAGAATTTTCCATCGATGAACAGAAGCTGAGTGGTCCGAAATATCACCCTTCATAGCTAATCGCAAGTGCTCCTGCATGACTAGATGAAATTTGGCTAGTATTTGTACAAAGCCTAAGAACTTTCCGTTATTTGGCGTATATAGTTTGTCAGAAGTGCCTCTGAGTGCCATATTGTTTTCGGCTAAATAAAGTGTGATATGCATCAATCTAGACAAAACATTATTCCATCGTTTTTTCTATTTTTAATCGTAGTTCAGCTTCAATCCATGAAAAAGTAAAACTTCTTATGAAAAGTGCTATTTTCATGATTTTTTAATACTTCAGACAAGTATTTCCAGTTGTTATACCCTTGAGATACTAAGTTCGACGTTAAGCTACTATCAAATAGTCTACAACAAAAACAATAAACTCGATCCTTAGAAACGGAGTAAATTAACCAACGGCGCTGAATTGTTTCATTGTTTGTAAGAATTTTTGTGAAATGAGAATTAGAGAAATGTCTGCCTGCATCATTCTTCGGATAATTATCAATGCGAGTTTGCACTGGGCCACTAGTAATTATGTGATCAATGATTTTGCCATTTCGAGTGACTGGCCAAGTGGCCAAGTTCGCTATCCCATGCGAATGAGCTGAGTTTGTTACGCTTCGCTACAATAACGCTAGTTTTTTTTATACCAAAACGTTAAAAGGACAATGTGTTTTGATAATAGACAAAAAAACGCTTAATTTGGGGAATTTACGACTAAGCAGACCTCGAACTATGAGCATCAGCTGGGGGGCGCCTGCAGCGCCCCTTTTTGCCGGCGCCCAGGGCGGTCGCCCACCTCGCCCTACCCTAAAGCCGGCACTGGACATAAGTCAGAACAGCAACTCACAGGGACTATTTAAGTTCTGATATCCAGTTTTTAAAAACATAAATTAAACGTATTCCTTTTTTATTTTAACTTTCTCATTACATTTTTTAATCAATATTCGACTTGACAACTAGTAGGTATCGGTAAAATTTGTTTCTCTGTTATTGTCGATCTAACAACGATTTATACCTTCGTTAACAAGTTTTCACACAATCAACGTATTATTCCTTGAATATTTGAAATATAATAATGAAACCTTATTCTACTATACGTTGGTGTTATAGAAATATCTGTACATATATATTCTTGGCCTTTTGTGCTACCAGAGCTCGGGTTAATAGAGGTTGCTTTACTGTGTAATAAGTTTTCAAGGGCTTTGAGTCTCGCGAGCAATGCAGAAATATTCACGAAAATTAAGTCATTGCGGACCAAATTTCTGAACGAACATTCCTCTTTATTTTATTATAATTAAAAGCAAAATTGCACGTCTGCGGTGTAAATTTCGGCTTTTGTTAAAGGTTGTTCAATATTTCTTCGTCGTTACTTCTATAAACAATATTTAGTCAACAGCTAACAAATGTACTAGGATTATACCAAGCACAAAAAATTAGATTTTCGATTTTGTTTTTGATTGACATCCAGCAAAGCATGTAAAATCATACATTGTTATTATTCACACATTTTTTTCTGGAGCCTGGGCCATAAAATGTTGGATTTTTTCCCTCTTTTACCAATAACCGTCAGAACATAAATAAAATTTATAAGTTTTTTTTCATATACATTTCATATAATTATAGATAGCAGTTACCCCAGTGGGTAGTTAATATCAGCTATAATTTATTGGATCAAATTCTGATGTAACAATTAGATTAGGATGACTTCTTAATGCTTGAGCAATTTTGGTAAATTTATGGTACTGATAAGATAATTATATAATTGGTGTATGTACAGTGCACACTCTTTTGTGAAATGTAGTAGTTCCATAGATCAATTCAAACCTGTTTTTCTGCCAAGTAGACATAATTTGATCGATTAGTTCAGACCTGTTTTTTCTGCCAAGTAGTCGTATTTTTTGACCAATTTTTTGTTTTGCTGTTTAAACAGAAATCAGAATTTTGGTATTCTATAACCTCTTATAATGATCAATTGTTGAGATAATTATTTTCACTATTAGATGACAACCAAATGGTTGCCCCATCTATCATTTATTAAACATCAACCAGGGCATAAGTTTTATAAGCTGCAGTAATGAAACTTTGTGAACGGCGTCAATTTTTTTAGAAGGCAACCCTTATCTATATGTAATATATTTTTATCACATTGCTATTTTTTAATACTGACTGTTTCATTCCCAGCTTGTCGAGGTGGTAATTGAATCTGGGACCCTGTTGTTGCAAGTTCGAAACTTTTTACTATTTGTTTTTATTGAAAGACGACCTAGTAGTCAATCTAACGATTTTTTTAAAAACTTTTTGCATTAATGTACGAAAGAGCTATTTTCATTTGTAACGTTATTCAATATTTTTAATTAAGTTAATAAATATTTTCAGTAATATTGAATTAAATGTAATTCAGTAATATGAATTAAATGTAAATTTTTGCTGCTCTTAATATTTTATTAGGTTAAACGGAGAGTTTGGATTCTATTGAGTTGTGTCTAATAGATTTAAAAAAAAACATGCAAATTCGTGTTCATATTCAGGTTCATATAAATTACTAACATTTATTTTTGCTTAGACATTACTTCATGGACGGAAGCTATAGAATTTTATATAATTTGTACTCATAAACTTTCTTGAATTCCTGCTTTTGATGGTATCTTCACAGATTTGAACAATGTTTAGAGTTATATCAGAAAAATTTAAAAATATGTAGAGAGCAGAATTTTCCAACTAATTAGGAACTGTTTAGAATATGAGTCTATTCTACCAAAAAATCAGGGCCAAATAATTTCTAAAATTCATAGAAAAAATCATTTACCTGAATGAAATTATTAACTTTAACGTATTACTTGGCCAGCTCGGTATCAAGCAGTATGATATCAAATATCCACTTGAGTTTATATAGATTTGAAATATAATGTAAAATAAAAATCGCTTATCGAAAAACATTTATATTTATAAAATTATAAAATTTTAAGTATTAGTGCGAGATAATTTTTTTTTCATTTTAACTTAAATTAGCAAGCATTTTTAATTAGTTTATATTATTAATTTTTACTTCAGTAGACAGTTCTTACTGCATATCAAGTGATTTTTCTTTCATTCTACATGTAACCTCACAATAATTTACACTGGTGTTTACATGCATTCTATTTCTATTGCACTTGCATTTGTGCACCTGAGACGGAAGGATGGGGTGCTGCGCATTTCATATATGGCGGAAGTTGTTATTTACCTTCAGGAAACATAGATACGCATTTGAATAGATACCGTGTAACTGAAATAAACATGAGTATGTACAGCATTAATTTATCATACCTATAAATCTTCTGGGCGAAACGCTTTAAATTGTTCGTTACATAATGGATTCAAAATTTAGATCATAGAAAAATTAAAATATTAAATTAGATTTGAATAAAGGTTCGATTTTGCCACATGACAGAAAAATGTTATCGCAAGGCCATGTTACGCTCCAACTTCCATACATCATGCTACTGAATCATACTGAATGCTGTCAAAATGTCTTGTATTTGCTGTGCATTCAGGCAGTTTTACACATAAAGTGCAACGTCACTTGTATGTTATGAAGCTGAGTCATAATGACCCTGTTATCTAAGATCGTTTTTTCGACATTTGCGGATTTTAGGTTAGGTTTTCTATCTGACAACTTAATAAATAAACTTGACTGCACACCAACCACATGGCTTTTGACAATAGTTAGTATGGAAAGTTCTTCATAACATGGCCTTGCCTTAACATTTTTCTGTTATGCGGCAAAATAGGTCCCTAAATGTAGGGGTTTTCTGTAGTTTAATGGTTAAGGCTGTGGGATTCTAATCAGCAGATTTCAGGTTTACTCCCCGCTTTCGGTAGTCTGATGCCAAGCAGTAGTAGCATACCAAAAACGGCCGCACCGACTTAAAAAAAAAATCGAAGAAACTCTTTGAGAATCTACGTTGATTAGTTTTCTTTTATTGGCCAAGCATTTTATATAAAAACTAGTGAAAAATACTGAATATTTATGTTAAGAAGATATTAATTGTCTTTATATGATATGAAGATATTAGTTGGGAATCGTGCTAATTAGTTTTTGGTAATTTTTTTGTGATTATTTGAACAATAATTTTTGTTTGACGATGTTAATGAATCTTTGAACGGCGAAGGAGTTCATGGTCTTAATGGATATTCTGGAATATCATAACTTTAAGGCAAGTGGTTTAACTATTAAAATTTAGTAAAATTAGGAATCGGCTATACTGTTGGTTGCATACATTATGTATGTTGTGAGCGTGTCATGATATCATGAATAGACTATTGTACCATTGTACTGTATATTTGTTTGAAAGATCTCATTTAAAAATTGATTTCATTTTTTGATTACTTAGAACTGTTGAAATTCTACCTAAATAACTCAATCTGATTTTTTGTTGATAAAGTCCATTATCCACACATATCTGAAAGTATATTAAAACTTGCTTTAATGCAAATTCTGATTACTAATTTCTGATTTCTGGCTTTTTATTCTAATACATTGTAGTTTGTTTAATGATGATATCATCGCATCTTTTTGCTTTTGACAATCAACAATAAACCTATTTACCCTTTTACTCCTATGCTTTGCCTAATTATTTACAATTCTTTATTAATTATATTTAATTTAGTATTTTGGAAATATTTTTAGATATAATTTTTTAGCGTTTTGAAAAGCAATCAGAGCTTAAGAGTTCTATAAGATGCTGGACTAATTTGACTAAACTGTACGTTATTTATTTGTAAACATATTGCTATCTATATTTCCAAGTGAAAATTCATGTCACTACTGCTTGATATCGGGCTCCTCGAAGCGGGTTCGAACCCGGGACCTCTGATTCAGGTCCAGTCGCTCTTACCATTCACCAGTGAATCCTTGGATAAAATCATATCAATAAAAATTTTCAAAATTTTATTTTTTGCATTACGCCATCAAATGTGTTTTTAGTTCTAATACAGAATTTAAACACTATTGCCTTTTTTGATTATTATTTGTTCTGCCTTCTAAAAGTTCACTATAAAAACAATAATGTATGATAATAGAGGAAAATTGCCTTTTTGCAACTCAATTATTTTTTTGAGTTTTATTTTAAATCGTACTAGCTTATTTCTAATTAATATAAATTAATAAATTGAGTAATTTTAATTATCCCTTCCTCTAGAACATAAATATTCTGAATTACCAATTTTAAATTCAATTTATCTAATATGGCAGATTAGTGCAATTGATTTAAACCCCAAATATAAAGTTTAACTTTTTTTAGAAATCAATACTTGAATATACTTTTAATTTACAAAATAGTAATTCACCAAAATAGAACAATTTTAGAAATAGTTTCAGAATAATTTCAACTAAACAATAATTTCAGAAATAGCTCAAAAATAGACGAAATTGTGCTTATGTGAAGTAACTAAGGGGCCAATTCTCACATAATATTGATATGTATGGCAATGCTATGTAACGGGTCTATATTCATATGAATTGATAGTAATGAATTGCCAAAAGCATATGTATTTGCTGTACCATCAGGCGTTTTACACATAAAACTTAACTTAACGTATGTGTTATCAATGTCATCAGAAAGTTGCCCTTATCATATAGTTGTTATGAGTGTGAAACGTTTGATCGCATAGCAATTACATAGCATTTTTACAGTTTTATTACCAACTTATATGAATATAGATCCATAACATAGCATTACCATAATAAAATTTCTATTTTATCTAGGAATCTGCTCCTAATATTTTATTAAAGAAACTATTATAATAAACTTTACTTACTCTAAACTTTTATGAATAAGTGGATTTTTCTAAGATTATCCTACCCTGCCTTTTCCAATGTCCTGCTATCGATGCATCCGTGCACAAAATACAAGTTTACTCGCATAATCTGTCACGTTCTTTTCATACTGTCTATTCCATTGAAAACTTTATTATCAAATTCTATTTTGGAATAAAATTCACTTGCGACTTGAATACTAAATTACTTGAAAATGATGTCTTTACTTTAAAAGATTATGTAATAAAATTGTGTTAAATTTACACAAGCCCCCACAAGCATAGACAGAATAAATATGATAAATTAAATTTAGGGTTATTTATAGTTGAAATATTTACTTAATTTATGTTAAAAAGTGTCTAGTCAAGGTCTATTTTATTATAGTGCTAAGACGAATATTCTGACTAAACAAGTTTACACGTTTTATTTATAGAATCAATCTTGAAAATAAGGTGTAAAAAATTCTTGTATTTCAAAACACTAGTTTATTGGGTTCGATTTCAACCTTGGCCAGCTCGATATCAAGCAGTATTATATCAAATACCCACTTCAGGTTACAGATTTGAAATATAATGTCAAGTGAAAATCATTTTTTGTGGGCATTGCTGCAACATATATAAGCCAAAATTATTAGATATACATATTTAATGTTTATAATTTTACACATGATGGACCATTGAGTTGCTCTCTGAAAAATAGTACTATGCAGGATGTAAGATAGTAAACATACCTTACGGAACAAGTACTTCTGATACCTGTTAAAAAAAATATTAATAAACTTTTTAGACAAGTTACCAAATATTAGTTATCGTTTTTTAAAGATTACGACTAATTTTTGTTTTTTTTTGTATTTAAAAATAGATGTGTGCAAATATTGCTCTTGAAATTGTTACAAATCACACCCAATTGTAATATAATATGTTGATGTTAATTTTCTGAAAATACTAGAGTAAAATTCTTGTTTCATGATGTAAATGTTTTCACATATTCGAAAAAAAATCTGTTTGTCTGTTCCATTTATTTCACATTATCACAAAAATCCACTAATTTTAAAAAAAAACTTAATAATTTAGATAATTTATCTGTATTTGCTAACGTAAGTCTTAACCTATTATTTTTCTCTTGTCGGCAATCCAGTGGCCAATCATTTTTTTATGTATAATCTGTATATATTAAATATGTATATGAGTATATGTTGCAGCAATGCCCACGAAAGTCAATTTTCATTTGAGATTATATTTAACATTTTTGACCTCAAGTGGAAATTTCCTTGTCATACAGCTCGATATCGAGCTGCCCCACGTTGTGATCAAACCAGGGACTAGTTTGTGCTAGCCCACGATTTTAACCATTACACCTACGGCGGAATCTTTTATGGAAATAGTAAGAAGTACCGATTTTGCCTAAAGTGGAGTTGTAAGTTATGTGTATGTTAAGAGTTTCTATTGCTTTCACTTATTTAATTTTTAAATTTAGTGATAATTTTTTTGACACTCTTAGAAACTCTCCATTTTTTTGAAAATAATGATTAACATGATTATATAATGTACTACTATCAGTAAAACGGTTTTTTTTTTCAAAAAATCTTTTAGTCCTTTCGTCGTTTTTTTTCAATAAATTTAGCTATAACCTGTCAATTATGATTTAGCTATTAAATGTCAATTATGATTTCTTATTTAAATATATATATATATATATATATATTATATATATATATATATATTAATTTCTATATATTCAAAAACGAGTATTAACTTCCCGTAGGATAAGTTATTGTAATCATCCCAAAATCCAAAACGGGAATTTTTGCATATCTTCACGTTTTGAACGTTTCTGAACATTTCGGCATACCTTAGAAAAATGAATATGTGTGTATGTGCGAATATTAGTAGCCTTCTTCTACTTTATATTTTCATAAAATTTGTTATACAAGATTAAACATGTGTAAAAAGCAACTTATTCCTTGCTGTATATTTTAAATATTATGATAGAACCTCCCTCCCATATGCAACTAGTGGTTTCGTCCTGCTAATAATTTTATCAAATTTCAAGTTACAAGAATCTGAATAATTGTATAATTCATGCAATCTCTTCATATAAATTTGAAATATTTCGACGTGGCCTCCCCCCCTCAGGAGCAAATATTGTTTTCTTCCGTCCGCTTTGAACCTTCATTCGTGTTACAAAAATCTGATAAATTGTGTAAATTTGTGCAGTTTTCTTAGGAAAATTTACGTGTCCTCCCTTTATCATAAATAATGGAATCGTCCACTTGCTTTAATTCGGCCAATGTGATTGGTCCTAATATATGCAAGTTCCGGTGGTTGCCGAAGACATGCCGAAGAATCTTGCGCAGCCTGCTCAACAGACTCGTTTAGAACAATTAGTACATTAAATACAATCGTGGAAAAAACATGGTGCCAAATTCAGTTTTGTAATAAAATTATTGCAAATTATAAACCTTATGGAAGGACATTTTTATAAATAAAGGAGTTTTGAATGTAAATAGGTTTTTATAAAGGGTTGTATATATTTAATAAAATGTTTTTTTTAACTAATTTATTTATTTTCAGCAGGTATCTAATTCTGAGAGCATAGGTCTTCAAAGTATCTTCTACTAGAACAAAGGGTCATCGTGAAAATCTTGAAA
>NW_020537324.1:65054550-65121655 GCF_003426905.1 Ctenocephalides felis
TTTTGTTGTGGAAAGTTTCAGAAATTTTGCCTCATGCACGATGCCATGGACCACTAGTTCAATACATTGATTTAATCGATTTTATAATAAAATCGAAAAATGAATTTAAAAACAACAAGTATGGGGCGCATGGCATCGTCCCTGAAGGCAAATTGCTGTAACTTTTCGTACCAAATATTATTATTTTTTTAAAAACGATTAACATTTTTGAAAAAAAATTACTTTGAAAAACTTAGATTTGAGAAACTATAAATTTGACAAAAAATTACTTTTTTTGAAAAAAAAAATTTTTTTTTTGAAAACAAAAAAATTTTTTGAATAAAGTTTTCTCCATTTTGACATATTTTGGAAATTCTGAACTTTTTTTCAAAGCAATCGTACTGCTTGAAAACTGCATAAAGACGAAATGTCAAAGCGCGTAAGTGCCGCGCCGCCGTCTAAGGATAAGCATTGGTACGGAACCCATAGAAATGTAAAAAAAAATATACTTGTTGTTAAAATCTCTATAAAATATCTGATAATTTGATGTGTATATGCCTAATGATGATTTTTGACCGCCAAATGGCATTTTTTTTACTTTTTTCATTAGATCTCTGAAACCGCTAGACCTACCCTCACGAAAATTTGATCAATTTTTCATCTTGTCAATACAAGTAAAATGCTTTTTGAATTATTAAAATCGGAGCTCCGTTCTCTTAGAAACTGAGTTACCATTCTTGGCACTTTTTGCCCCGAATTTTCGGAACGGTTAGACCTGCCTTCGCCAAAAACTAATCAGCACGTCTCCTTATCAATACAAATCGAATGTTTTTTGAATTATTAAAATTGGTTGATTGGTGTTCCCAAAATCATCGACGAAAAATTGTATCAGCACACACACACACGCACACACACACACACACACATACATCCATTTTTTCTAAAGTATGCCAAAATGTTCACAAGATTTTGAAACGTAAAGATATATAAAAATTTTCATTTTCGATTTTTTTGCGATTACTATAACTTGCCCTACGGGAAGTTAAAAACGATTTATTCAGAACAGTGAGTAGGAAAATACAAAAATTTTCAAAAATCTAATTTTTTTAAAATTTTTCAAAAGTTTTAGGACTTTTTTAACAATTATATTTTGCAGTATGGAAAGTTTCAGCAATTTGCTCCAAGGCACTATGCCATGCAACACTACATTAATTATTAATTTTAGTGATTACTGTTTTGACACTCGTAGGAGCTTTCTATTTTTTGAAAATGACGAATTCTACATATATGAAATGTGTTACTATCAATAGAACAATTTTTTGTGTTTAATCAGTTCATTCGTCGGTTTTTTAGTAAGCTATTACCTGTAAAATACCTGTTTTCTAATCTTATTACCCTTTCAAATATTAATTATGATTCCTTACTTATATTCTTGTCTTGTATTATCGTTTATCAACATTCAAAAGCGAGTATTTAGTAAATTAATTTATTCATTCTAATATAAAATGAACTTAAAAACAAATCAAGTTAATTTTCCAATCAATCCAACCGTAATTTCAATGGACTAATCTTTTCATAATATTTATTAGTTTCCTTTTCAAAATTTCATTATTAACTTCCCGTAGGGCAAGTTATAGTAATCGCAAAAAAATCGAAAATGAAAATTTTTATATATCTTTACGTTTCAGAGGTTTCTGAACATTTTGGCCTACCTTAGAAAAAATGGATGTATGTGTGTGTGTGTGTGTGTGTGTGTGTGTGTATGTATGTATGTATGTATGTATGTGTGTGTATGTATGTGCGGATACAAATTTTCGTCGACGATTTCGGGAACACGGATCAACCGATTTGAATAATTCAAAAAACATTCGATCCGTATTGATAAGGAGACGTGCTGATTAGTTTTTGGCAAAGGCAGGTCAAGCCGTTCCGAAGATACGGGGCAAAAAGTTCCGAAAACGGTAACTCAGTTTTTAAGAGAACGGAGCGTCCGATTTTAATAATTCAAAAAACATTTTATTTGTATTGACAAGATGAAGAATCGATACAATTTTCATAAAGGTAGGTCCAGCGGTTTCGGAGATATAGGGGAAAAAGTAAAAAAATGAGCCATTTGGCGGTCAAAAATGATCATTAGACATATGCACATCAAATTATCAGACATTTTATAGAGATTTTAACAATAAGTATACATTTTGTTAACATTCCTATCGGTTCCGTACCAATGCTTATGCGTTAGACAGCGACGCGGCGCTTACGCGCTTTATATTTTGTCCCTATGTAGTTAAAGCAGTACGATTGCTTTGAAAAAAAAGTTCAGATCTTCCACAATATGTCAAAATAAAGAAAAAAAATTTTTTTTTCAAAAAAAAAAAAATTTTTTTTAAAAAAATTTTTTTTTTTTAAATTTTTTTTTCAAAAAAAACTAATTTTTTGTCCAATTTATAGTTTCTCAAAAATCTTATTTTTTCAAAGTAATTTTTTTTCAAAAATGTTAATCGTTAAAAAAAAATAATAATTTTTGGTACGGGAAGTTCCAGCAATTTGCCTTAAGGCACGATGCCCTAATTGCCTTAAGACAGAATTCCACTTACAGCTAGTTTTTTATATTTTTTTTCACTCTGTTACCAGTAAATTTTCCTTGCACGTTTTTCCACCGACTTGCCAACCTCGTAAGTAGAGAGCAAGTTAGCAAAGTGCTTTATGCTCATGAAATTTACACTTGTCTAATAAAATATTCCGCTCTCGACTTGAATTGAAAACCGTACGTGTTCATTATATTCTCACGCGAATTCTGTCACAGTTCAATTTCATCCGAACCATTTATTGTATCTACGGATCCGTACGGGAATTCAGCTGAAAGTGTAAATGAAAATTATTCATACGAAACCAGGCCAGGCCACCACTAGGACCGACCGATCAACTTTTGTCAACGACTTTATGGTAAAGGTACACGTTTGGGAGGGAAAACCAACATTTGGAAAATTGTTGCTAATGAAAATAGTTTGTAATCAACTAACTAGTTGTTTATACTCAAAGAGCTTATTCATAATATTACACAGTCAATACTGCATAATCTGCAGGCTTTCTACAATTGCATATCCATAATCAGACAAATTTCAAAAGTTTTTTCATCAAAACATTTTTAACTTTCCGTAGGGTAAGTTATAGTAATCGCAATCATTATACATATGTACATCAAATTATCAGATATTTTATAGATATTTTAATAATGACAAATTTTGTTACATTTTTTTTGGGTTCCGTACAAAGATATTTAATTTTTGTAGTTCACTTATACGGTTCAAACAAATTTCATAATCTTCAGATTTTTAACTTCCCGTAGGTAAGTTATTGTAATGGGCCGAAAATCGAAATTGAAAATTTTTACATTTCTCGACGTTTTGAAGGTTTCTGAACATTTTAGCATACCTCAGAAAAAATGGATGTGTGTGAGCGTATATAGTATGTATGTATGTATGAATACATTATTTCGTCAACGTTTTCAGGAGCATAGGTCAACCGATTTGAATTATTCAAAAAGCATTCGATTCCTATTGATAAGGAAACGTGTTAATTAGTTTTTAGCAAAAGTTGGTCTAGCCGTTTTGGAGATAAAAAGCGAACTGTACAAAAAATGGATATCGAGTTTTTGAGAGTACGGAACATTCTATTTGAATGATTAAGAAAACATTCTATTTGTAATAATGGAGAGAAGTTGTGATTAGGTTTTGGCAAAAAAGGTCTATCCGTTTCATAGATATGGAGCTAAATGTGAGAAAAGTGGTTGTTTTTGAGAAAACGAAGCAATTTTTTTTGAAATATCGAAAATAATTCGATTTTTTTTTTATTTTAGCTAAAATTCTCAAGCTTTTATGTCATTCAAATTAATAATTTTAACTTTGCAATTCAGTTTGTCTAATTCTTAAAAATATGAGATAAGGTCCTTACTGCGCTTGATTAATTTTATTTATTAATTTTTAAGTTTGCTTATTTATTCATATAAAGTTTTGTTTATTTCGACTCTTATATAGTCCACAAAATGCAAATTTTGAAAATTACAGTATCTATAATAATATATTTAAAAACATTTACTACTATTCAAATATTTCATTACAGAACGGGAAGTTCCAGCAATTTGTCTCAAGGCATGATGCCATACACCACTAGTCAAACCATTTTTCAGTATGTTCAAATGACAAAAAATTAGGGGCGTTTTACTCATAAAACCTAACCTACAAAAGGCACAAACACCAGCAACAATTTTTTATAAGTGCAACTTTCTGGTGTCCCATTGATAACACATACGTGAAGTTAGGTTATTCAACAGATAAATCATAGCATGAATTACCAAAGTCAATTAACATTTTTCCCACATTTTAGTTTCGCACCGATATACGATATAATAAATAAATTATAATACGACTATAATACATATACGATATCGTAAAACTTTATACTTCCTTATGTCGATAATTTTCCTTTGGCTATCGAGTGAAATAAAATGCAATAGATTTTTTCTGAATTTATTGTGAGACAATTTTGTAACATTATTACTTGAATTATAGTTAAACCTCATAAAGCGTTTATTTAAAATATACACTAATATTCCTTACTTTTGCTAAAAAATTATTCATGTACATTATTAAAGTGTTGTACATAGTTATTTGATTTGTAAGTCCTGAGACGTATTCATTTCGAACAAGTTTACTATCCCTTTGTATGAATAGTATCCGATTATAATATGAATTTTAGAATGATTGAAATGTTCATATATTTTCATAATATTGTGTAATGTTCATGTATTTTATATTTCTAAATATTAGTTTCCCGGATTCGATTCAAACCTCGACCAGCTTGGTATCAAGCAGTGTGATATTGAATTTACACTTGGTCATAGATATAATCTCAAGTGGAAATCAATTTTCCATGAGTATTGCATAGTTTTCGTTTCGACAAAAACCTCCTGCATTATTTTTTGTGACAATATCAATAACATTTTAGGATTTAGGATATCGTTATATTGCGCTTGTGAAAAACATCTAATGAAACGTGTACTAAAAACTATGTCCTTAACTAAATAGTTAATAATAACAGAGATTACTAAATTTTGTCTCTGAAATCTAAACTCGCGTATTAACTAAGATAAAATACACACTATGACCAGATGGCGTGTTATTTAATACATAGGTTCTCAAACTTGTTTATGTCGTGGATCTCCATAATTGTTCGTGGACCCCTTTTTATACATTTGTATTTGTACCAACACTTAGTATTAAACATTTAAAATCAAGATATTAATCCAAGTTCAGATAATTTGTTAATTGGCTTCCTAATAATAATAAAATAGATATACTGTCGTGGATCTCTATATTTCTTTTTTCTTGACGTGGACCCCATAAGTTATCATGGATCCCAGGGGGGTCCTTTGGGAATTACTGAATTTATATTGTTTAAAATCTGAATTAGCTGGTCCTTGGTGAGTGAATTTTGCAGATTTTCTAGTCTTTCCTTGTACTTAATTTATAGACCATATTTGATTTATTTTTCTAATATGGGTTGCAAAATGCGTAGGCCAGATATTTTTTTCCAAAGATTAATCCAGCTGATAAGCATTTTTGTTTTTGTGTTTAGACTTACAATATTAGATCGCGTATTAGATGCGTATCTAATAATGTTAGTGGATATATTTTTATATGCAGCTACACCTACGGTATTTATTTTGAAATATATTTGAGCAATTTTTACTTCAAAATATATGGAAATTTATAAGTAAATTGTCTGAATCGGTAGCAAAAAGTTCTGTCAAGTTTTCTTCGACTCTCTAAAGACACTGTCGCAGGCTAGTAGATTTTAGTTTTATTTTTTAATTTTAACTACACCTTTAATTAATTTCATTCAATTTGTTTCACACAAATTCCATTTCATTCTGAATTGATTGTAAAATAATTTAAATTTAATACTTCCCATAGTATATGTTATTGTAAACGTCTAAAAATTGAAAATGAAAATTTTTACACATCTTTACGTTTTGAAGTTTTCTGAACATTTTGGCACACCTTAGAAAAACTGGATGTGTGTGTATGTGCGGATACAATTTTTCGTCGACGGTTTAGGAATCATGGATTTGTATAATTCATAAAGCAATCGATTCATACTGATAAGAAGACGTGCTGATTAGTTTTTGGCAAAAGTTGGTCCACTTGGAGATACGGAGCGAAGAGTGCTCAAAATAGAAATATTATCTTTGAGAGTACGGAGCACCCGATTTGAATGATTTAAACACAAACTTTCTGCTTGTGTTGACCAAACAATTGCTTTTGGGATTTTTATTTCAATATTATTTTTTTTTGTAAATCAAATGTAATTCGGATTTAAATTTGAATTCTATCTGAAGCTCTAAATCTCACTTATATACTTCAAATAAATAATTGTAACTTTGCAATTCCGTTTATATAACTCTTATAAATATTAGACTATGTTACAGCACTTATAATGACCTATATGAAAACATTTAGTATTCCTAAAATATTTCGTTATCGTACGAGAGGTTCCAGAAATTTTTCTTAAGGCTTTTTCCTTAAGTTTAGATTATGCTCCAGGGCTGTAATTTCTTAAAAACTTCCCCTTCTGAAATTTTTCTGATTTTTATAAACATTCGACGATATTTTCCAAATCCAACTATATCAGTTACCTACACTTTGACAACCTCCTGTATTTATGTATTTTATACGTTAGCTATTTCGAGGTTCGTAAATAGACGAAAGTTACATATTGAACGCAATATTAACGTTATCAGCTGTAGGAAGTCATTAAGCGCCGCTCCGAACGACCGAAATAATGCTTTGTTCGAGTTTTGTGAGTTACACACCACTAACCATTATACCATACCTGGTTAACTTAACCGAATGCTTTGTAACAATTTATTAAGAGATTATCTAGTCACGTGAATGGATCATTACATCGTAATATTAGATATGAATGGATGTTGGTAAGAATTATTTTTTGATATTAGCGAAGTCAGTCAATGTTGTCAAGCTGACAATGTTGTAGTGTTGTCGAAGCTTATTAACATTTATTTTATAAGAAATTACGTATTATGGAAATTTGAAATCAGTTATATTTAATTATATCACCTTGTCGCCTGGAAGAAACAATTTTATGGGAAGCAAATTCCACAAGAAAACTTTGACAAATATTTGGATCAACAGACAAAACTTGTACAAAAAGATCAATTAAAAAATAAACTTGGAAAGACTATATCATCAACTTCTAGGACCGAGATCCTATTAATCGACCTAATAAATCAATCAAACCTAAGATATAAAATGTTTACCAGTAATAAGTTTTAATTGAGTACCTTGAACCACGTTTCATTCACTACATCTTCATAACTGAATGCTATATGTTCAAATTGGTTTGATCATTTTCCTTTTTGATTAGGAATATAGTATCTATCTATATTACATATAGATTTTTACACAAAACTACTAAATTTGTTTCAATTTAATTGATTTTACCGACGATATGTGCATGCCATGTTAATCTATGGTCCAGCATCCTTTTAACTTTAACTATTTTCATAGCTGATATAGTAGGCCTGATTTTACAAAATTTTTAAATCCGAAGTTTCAGAATACTGACGTCTTTAGTGATTTGTTATATAACACTACATTTGTTATATACAAAAATAGACCCACATCATGCTCTCAATTTTGACTTCTAAATATCGTTGCAATCAATTCAAAGACAAATGCAACAGTTATAATTAAAATTTATTTTACCAGTGTGGATAAAGGTAATAAAAATCTCAATGTTCAAATCGTTGGATACCTAAGAGCAAAAATGTATATATATAACTTTAATTTTAAGTTATATTTTATAACTTTTTATAAAATTACTTTCCAATAATTTTAAATCAATTATTTTTTATTTCATTATCCAGCCTATTATACTAATATTTTTATCAGACGCTATATCTAGACTTCATTGTCTTCGTTTTTACAGGTTTTAAGTTATTTCTGGGATGAATGGAATTTCATTTCTTCCAGGAATGCTTTAATAAAATATAATTAGAACGCGAACGGAACCATCATCGATCACGCCTGATATCGTTAATGATTTTCGATCCCGTTCGTCGTCTCATTTGAAGCGACGGAAAGCTCCACCGCGTGATAAAAGGAGAGCTTATAGAGCTTTTTGAATATGAGAGATGCTCATTTTGTGACTATGAAAATATTTAGTATTATTTTCCAATAGTGTTCAATCTGTTCAAATGAACTATGTTATATACTTAATCATAAGGATTTGTTTAGAATTAGAAGAATTCGAGTTTGATTTCGTTTCGCTTTTATTTCCATTGATATTACTGCTCTTATTTTCGTCCAATTTTTATATTTTCTAAAATACCGTAACTTTCCGCAAATCATTAGTACATGCAAAAAAATGCTAATACCAAAAATTATTTCTATGTCTAAACAAAAAATATATGCGCAGCAATGAACGTTTACAGCTATATTAAGATACAAATACCATTTCAAGTTTCTCGAAGAATAAGTTTGTTTTGACGAAAACGTTGGACTTACTCATTTCATGTTTTCGATATTCCTAGACATTCTGAATCGGTTGAAACTATATTTTGAAATAAATATAATTTGTGTATATGTAAGCCGAATTTTGACTTTTCGTCAGCATTTTCTAAATAAGGGCTGCATAGATTTTAAAAACTTAAAGCCATTTGAGGTATCTCACCGATTTTTTAGTTTTTTTGCGGCTGAAATGCTGAATTTTTTTCAAAGCAATCGTACTGCTTTAACTGCATAGAGACGAAATATCGATCCACGTTATTGTCAAAAATCCTAAATCCATTTTGAAAATTCTAAAACTGTTGAAATTGTGCTCATTAGTTTGTGGCAAAAATGGGCCGGGCCGTTACTTCGTAATGCCCCATTTTTTTTCACGATTTTAATGGAACATTGTTGAATGCAACTTGAAATTCACACAACCTTGCCTTAAGGTAAAATGCTACTTATACCTCTAGTTGATTCTTTTTTTTTGTTATATTAAAAAGTATGTGAACATAAAATCTCTTTTATCATAGTTAACTTACCTACTTCAGTTTTATTATATTTTTATGTATTATAAAAACATATTTTGTACCTTGTTTGATTAGTTAACACGTTCACGGACAGTAATAATTTCAGCAAGGTAAAAAAAAGTGACAGGAATTTTTTTTTAATTGATTGTGATATCCAAAATTTACTACGGTAGTCGAAATAATATTTTACTACCCTAAAAAACCCTTTACTATGGTAGTCGAATAATATTTTTATTAATGAATGCTATAGCATTCACGTCAAGTATTACGCTTTTCTTTTGAGTAAGGCTGCCGGAGATAATTAGTGACTACGGGAAAATATAAGATAAAACAAAAATACCTAAAGTATGAGTTAGACGTTGCTTTAACAAATATTATAATTACTGAAACGTAAAGTTGTATAAAATTAAATTCAAAATAATTGACATTTAAGTTTGAATTCACGTAATTCTGCATCACAATCAAAAAGGAATGCTATAGCATTCACGTCCGCAAACTTATATATTTCTTAAGCTATATATGTTACCTGAAGAATCAGTTAGTCGTTACCTTGACAGGTATAATAATTACAAAAACTTAAGGTTATACAAAATTAATTCTACAATAATTGACAATAAAATTTGAATGCTATAGTATCTATGACTTCCTGATGAATGCTATAGTATTCACGTCCGCGATCGTGTTAATGTCTCCACATAGATTTATTCATTGGACTTTGCATTAATTTTTTGTGAACTATTTCCAAAAAGTATAAATCAAATTTCTTTTTTTTTTGAAGAGTTTTAGCTCTCTCACTACACGTGATAAGGAGAACAATATTGATGGCCAGGAAGAAGGAAATCAAGCCGGCTCTTCTAATTATTCGCGAATCCTTGCGTTTGCTTAATTGCTGAAATTACAGGGATACCGCGCGGCGCGACGGTTCATTAATAGCGCCGTTCAACCGGCAATTTATGACATTTGTGTCTACGTACGAATTGTTTGAATTTGATAAATTCACCCAAAGTACTCTAAGTGCATCTAGAATTTGTCATTCGTCATTTAATTGCATTTGATGAGATTTATTACAGAGCATTGTTTGAGTTGTTCTTTAAAGTACTACGCGTAGGGGTTAAGGAGGACAGCGCTGTTGTATTAATAATTACTGATTTATTGAAGTCATCTTTACTCACTAAAATTCTAAACATGCTAATACACGGTGTCCCAATTATAAGTGGTCAATGGAAATATTGAATCTCTTGAACAATTTTCGAAGAATTTTGACAAACTTTTTTTTATTACCAAATTTGAAAATTTGAAGCCTTGCAATTTTTTCCAGCTAGGTTCGATTAAATAACTTCCTTCATTGCGCAATCAAAACTTCAATGTCTAAATTCACCACATATTGATGGCGCACTCTGTGGGCGCGATGGTGAAATAAGAGATTATTAATATTAATAAGAGATTCATATAAAATTCTGCACAAGATCCGATGTAAGTCCTATTTATTTTAAATGTTTTAAAGGATACTCATCTACAAAAATATAAAAGAAACATTATTTGTTCTGATAGTCCCTATCGTTGCTGAATCAAGTTATAAAATAAAAAATTTAAAAAAAACTTATGGAGACTTTATATTTGACCATCACATTTTAAATTCAAGTTATTACGAACTTTTTACGAACTCGCTAGACTAATTTAAATAAAAGTTTTGATTCCTCATGGTATTAAATGGAATATATAATTGATATCATAACCTATGATAATTTTGTTTTATTTGATTAACTTACCCATGTGGTGTCTTTGAAAGAATATTTAATTTCCCACTTTAATAATGTTTAGTCGACCTTTCGTCATTTTGATTCCTTCAACACTAAAATTGCAAAAAAGCATTCTGGACCCAAAACTTGACCTTTCGTCGACGTTTTCTCAAAAAAGTTCTCATAGTTTTCAAAAATTTAGTCACTTGATAAATATCTACAAGTATCGATAAGCTTTTGTTGCAATACGCTTATTCTCATCTAAATAAAAACAGTCCTGATCTCAAGAATAATCTCAAACTAATTTGATTCAAAAAAAAAACTTAAAAGTTCGGAATATTGGTATTAAAAGTTAAGAAAGTTATGGCAAGGCCATGTTACGCTTCAACTTCCATACATTATGCTACTGAATCATACTGGATACTGTCAAAATATCATGTATTTGCTGTGTGTTCAGGCCGTTTTACACATACTGCAACGTCACTCGTATTTTATGAAGCTGGGTCAGAAAGACCCTGTTATCTAAGATCGTTTTTTGATATTTAAGCGATTTTTAGGTTAGGTTTTTTGACAAACTGAAAAAAAATGTCTGACTGTACAGCAACCACATGGCATTTGTCAATATTTAGAACGATTTTGTATGGAAAGTTCTACATAACTTTGTCTTGCCGTAATATTGGTCTTATCGGTCCATAAATATCCATTCTTATTGCTAAAGTCGACACATTCAAGCAATTTATTCCTTGGAATTTATTTATTTTTACACCTCATTTCCATATTTATTATGTGTTACACAATAGTGACAAATTTCATTATAAGATTTACTAGTCCTGAGAAAGAGAAAATACAAGTAGCTATTATTTTATTTCAGGAACAGATCTATGTGTTATACTATAGCCAATATTCTGACCTGCAATATAATAACTCGTCTTTATAATTGCATACATAGAAATATATTTAAT
Organism: Ctenocephalides felis; assembly: GCF_003426905.1. Classification (NCBI taxonomy): domain Eukaryota; kingdom Metazoa; phylum Arthropoda; class Insecta; order Siphonaptera; family Pulicidae; genus Ctenocephalides; species Ctenocephalides felis. The sequence goes on from NW_020537324.1 coordinate 65,066,328, forward strand.
ATAGACACAGTATATATTGTGAATTACAGTCCGAAAGATTTTTGCAACACGTGCATATTTAAGAAGCTTGATTATATTAAAAATTAAATAATAAAATTCCATTCATCGAATCTTTTTCTCCTACGACACAGAATTCATTAATTCTTATAAAATTCGGATTTCCATTATTTCGTCTCGATATTATTTTATCTCGTTTCTCTCATTTGCTTGAAAATAATGATTTCATAAATTCCTTCTGTTATATATTATCGAGAATAGAATCGTGGAACGCGGAATAATATCGCGGCTCCGAGTTTTGTTTTAATAGCCCGCGCTCGGATAACCGCAGATGGCATGCAGTCGCCGAAACGAATTATTTATATTTAAAGTTTCACTGTTAACGCCACGACGGCATCGCCTCGACTCTGCAAAAATGGTATTCTGCTGAGAAAATGAGAAATACCCGCAAGACGAATGGGAATGAGATTGGTCCTTGTGGTCCTTGTAGCATTCTGTGCACAGACCGACTCGGGAGGAATACTATTTATATAAATTCTGTTGAAGAATAAAGCTTTGTTTGTAAGAATTAAATACTGTTAATGAATTGACTGTGGTGCTCTAATCGAACAGTGCGCACAGTTTTATGTTGTACGAATCGAGCTTTTGTGTACATCCGTCAAACACAGAGTAAGATGCGGTATTAAGATATCGGTCGAAGAAGTTCGATTTCTTATACGAAATTGAAGAATATTATTACTGGTTAGCGTGTGCTACAAAGATATTAAGCTTAAAGTGGATTGAATTCAAGTATATATTATAAATGTAAATGTAAGAAAGTAAAAATAGTTTTTGATGAGATGCAAAAATGTTATTCAAGTATCTAAATCTTAATTTTCATTAAGAGGCCGATTCTACCGTAAAATAGACCAATGTTATGGCAAGTATATGTGATGTAGCAGTTTCCATATAAAGTAGTACTACAAAATCTTATGTGTTTGCTGTAGTCAGGTGTTTTGGATAGAAAACCTAACCTATAAACGATGTTATCATTACCGAATCTTGGTGATGTGGTTTAATAACATATGAGTGAAGTTGCGTTTTATGTGTAAATCGCACAACAAATATATAGCATTTTGACAGTATTCAGTAGCATTTTGTATGAAAACTGGAACGTAACATAGACTTGCCATAACATTGGTTTATTTTTCGGCAGTATCGGCTCATAAGTATATTTGCACATTTCCCAAAAGTTCATACAACTTGCTTCAAGGTAAAATGACTTTCACAACTTTTTGCTATAGAGTCGTCGCATCAAAATATTTTAAACAACTAGACATTCCAAAAAAATTTTAGGTTGGCAACTAAGTAAATGCGACCCTTGCTCTTAGATATTTTTAACTTTATTTCTAGGTTTGCTGACTTGGTAATATATCGTTTGTTAATGGATAGTAAGCAATTTTGTTGTCCATTGCTTAACGTCCATTGAAAAATGAAAAATTAAATCGATTTTTTTGTCATGTTTTTTCTTTTTTTTACTTCTGCAAAGGTAAAGACATCTCAAGCTCATAAAAAGTTAAAAGCTGTTTATGTGACGAAGCTCTAAAAAAATGTCGGTGTTAAAATTGGTTTGCCAAATTTTGTTCTGGTGATTTTTCACTATTAGATAACCAAAAAACGTTCGAGTCGTCAGCTGAAGTTGATCACATAGAATTTGTCAGATAAATGAATGGTCTATTTTCGACTCGTATTGCCAACCAAATGATTTAATTCTGATGCTACGTTAAACAACTAACGAAATTAAATGCAGTTAAAGAAAAACGGCCTGAATCGACAAATCTAAACGTTGATTAATTCCATTATTGCCATTACATATCTTTGGGCACTCGTCAAAAATTATTGGAACTTAGTTGGGATATTTTGCCACATCTACTATATAGTTTTGACCTTACACCATCTGATTATTTTTATCTTCAATCTTTACAAAACTTCTTGAATTAAAAAAAATCAATAATGATGATGGTGTCAAATTGTACTTGATTCTAGTTTTTTGCTAATAAAAATTAGAAGTTTTATGAAAGTCGGATAATGATAATGGACAATGTATTTCGGAATTAGTTGCATGAACAAATGTTCTTCGAAATTCTGATAAAACTTCACACTTAGTTGGTTTTAAAACTAGTAGAAGCTAGTAAATAGCAATAGCTTTTTAAATTTAAATAGCAATTGGTCACATTTTTGTACGCATTATAAATATACTCATTAATACATAAAATTTTGTCACCTCTCTAAGACGAGCGTATTCGTCAATCAATTTTGGTTAGAAATTATTTTCTTATTGATCCAGATTGTTCACCATATGTGGTCCTGTGACGCAAACGACAAAGTTCTATATTTCTTTTATCAATATTTTCAGAAATTTGACCCTTGTTTTTAACATCAAATTACTATCATACACACTCTCCCTTCCAAACGGTGTCAATTTGATTCATCAGTATTTCCCTTGGGAGCTCAAGGGCGCAATGACGACCCTTTGAAAATGAATACGCGAGGAACTTGACCACCCTAACCATATATACAATCAGTGCCTTATGGAGACTGATAAAAAATAATAAATTTTATTTTTTACTATTATATTCTCTATTTAGTTTAATTTTTGATGTTCAGCTTAAATTCATCGGCCCGTTCGGCCAATTTTCCAGGTTTTAGAAATGTTTTTAAATTTAATGTATGGTATCCAATTTGCATAGTACTTTAGTCTATATTTTGTATATAACACTTATGCAATGAATAAGTTTGCAAATCGATAGAAATAGTAACTTTTAATGAGTGTATGGCGGAGATATTGTTATATATTATTCATCTTATTACTAATATATTCAAATTTTTCAGAAATTTAAAGCTTTTGTACTTTGTGCATATGCTTGAGCGATTGACTTGATCACCTGCATAATTAGTTTCTATTAGACTTGGAGTAAAATTAAATTTATACATCAATTTGTGAGTTATATCAAATGAACAACTCTCTTTATTGCTATTATGTAGTTTTATCTTTAACTATGAATGATCTATTATTATTTTTAATTAAAAATTTTTCTCTTTAATCGATTGTTATCCTTATAATGCACATTTTTTTCTTTAATAAATTGAACCGCGCCGCGCAGTGTCATGAGAAAAGTCCGCCGAACAATCGCAAAGAAAAAAGTGTTGAAAGCCTTGCAAATTAAGTTTGTTCACTTGCAGACTTCCCATTGTTGTAGTAATGATCTCAAACAATACCAGATTAGAGCATATACCTTTTTGCACAACAATCTCTTAACTATTAAACTCGTACTATAGAAAAAATGTACTTTTGCTCGGTGAAAAGAACGACGGGCGCTTTGAGAGTTTCGTTATTAATCACTTCTTTTAAAATTCCTTACTCATCGGAGTGTTCGTTAGATAAGCGTCGGTCTTGCTTTTTGTCTTTGTAGTGTTTTATAATTAGTACGGGAGCCAGCGACACGTTACTGAATTTGTAGCAGTCAATTTATACAACTTATTCAGTTGCAGTTAAACTAATTAAAGTCTAATAAAGGAGATAGTTTTTCTGTTTCAAAATACTAGTTACATTCTATACTTTAATTTTGATTGACATTAATTAAATATAATTATAGATAGTAGTCACAATTTTAATTGATCAAGCCAATTTTTCATTTTGTTACTTACTATACAATTTACAATTGTCAGCCGTAAAGGAACATTATATACTATAGTGACATGCTGGAAAAGCAACTCAATAATTATGAATCTAATTGGCTATAATTTTTTGCCTTCTCGATTCTGGTGCATGGTGCAGCAGAGCAACCAGTAAATTCGGGCAATTTTCAAATTTGTGATGATGATTAGTGAATCTTGTTTTCATAAAGTTTTTAACTAATAGCACCTTCAGATCATGATGTAAAGTTTTATTGCTCATCAGGGTTGCACCTATTATCATTTTAAGTAGTTTTGATTGGGTCCTCTGTACCAATGACAAATTAGTTTTGCAAGAGCAGCTCCAAAGCTTTATTTCGCATTAGATATCCATTATTATTGTTTTATAAATTAAGATTTTATTTTCGAGAGCTAATTTCGAATTCAGTCGGATAAGCCAATAAAGTTTCCTCATTCTGGATTTGATAGTTTTGATTTTTGTTGTGATGTAGTATTTTCATAATAGATACATACCTAGGTATAAACATAATTAGACCTTGGTAGTACCTGGTCATAAAAATGCATTCTTGGGCATATTGCCTTACAGAGCCTAAATGTTATATAGTTAGACTTGCTCTTGTTGATTTATATCCCCCATTTATAGTCCAGTTTCCTACAACATTTAGATGTCTTTGTAATATTGACGAAGCCTTGAATGCATCATCGTTTTTTGTAAGAATCTCAGTATTATCACTCGTGAAGAGAATATATAGAAATTGCCCAAAAACACTGCCTTGCGGAACTCTCCAGCCTCAATCTGATGTGATACTGAAGTTTCAGTATTGACACGGACTTTGAGATTCCGATTGGCGAGATACAATTCTAGACTATTATAAAAATCATTTGAAATTAGAGATCTGATCTTCAATAGAAGGCCTTTGTGGTCATATTATAAAAGACCTAGCTCACACCTAGAAAGACTGCAGAATGCAATTGCATAGTTTTGAATGTATTGTTGATGACTCTTACGATTCAGTGGTACTTTTGAGTTGTAAAGTGCTGGCTGCGAAAACCAGATGTTCTGGAAAAATGTTTGTGTTAATTTAGATATGTTGTAACAAAAGTTTTTCTAACACTCTCAAGACAATTGGCAAAAGGCTGATTGATCTATAAGAAGTTACCATGTTAGGATCTTTTCCGCTTTCATGAATAATGTTTACTACAGATGTTTTCTAAACAGTTGGCTAGTAATTTAATTTAATTGCTGTGTTATTATGACATATCAGAAAGATGCACTTACAACATTTGTTTTCGATTTTTGTGCTTTTTCTAGGTCAGAATTTATATCTAAAACGCCTAACTGCACAGCAACTACATAGCATTTTGACAGCTTTTAGAACCATTTTATATGGAATAAACAGCGTAACATATCGTTGCCATAGCATTAGTCGATTTTATGGCGGGGGTTGGCTTATATATTGAGATACTGCTTGACATTAAGATGTCCGGGCTTGAGATAGAGCTCCGACATTAGTTTATGCTGGCATGCGTTCTTAACTATTATACCAGAACAGTACTTACTATATTCAATGTAATCTTAGTTTATTTATATATCAACAGTAATTAATTATTGTGGATCATTTTACCCGCAGACTTTTAAACCCACCTGTACTGTATATCAATATTAATGTCATCTATTACTTCATCTTGAAATTTTCATTTGAGTAAAAGTATTAGTCTCATCGTGTACAATATTTTATAAAAATGTACCTGGCTGGGAAGATCAGTTTCGCAGAATGAGTACAAAACTAATCAATTTATTTTCGAGATCAATCTCTACTTCGCTGGCTCCCTGTCTACGAATCGTTTTTCTTCTTTGTTTTATTTTGCATTAGTATTACTGCGATGCTATTGTAGTCGAAACAACGTCGGTGTTCGAAGTCTGTTTAGAAGGAGGAGAGACTAGCTCAGGAAAAAACGTTCCGAAAGTTCACTTGGTTTGCTTGTAGTCATGTCCATTAACAAGGCGCTGTAGAACAGTCGCAAAGGAGTCGTGATCTTTCTTATTGAAGCTAAAAACTAGTAACGACTTACTACACTAGATAGATGTTTATTCCCGATCTTATAACTTGATATTTAGTTCTTTGGAATGCAATGTTTAAGAAGAGTTTTAGTTGAGGTATGTGGCCAGGGACTTACATGAAGAAACATGGTAAATGAAGTTTTTAGCGTTATTGTAATATCAAAAACAATAATTTAGTTAGTAAAGTAGTCAGTGGGAAGATGGTTATACCTCATCTCTAAGGACATTGTTTTTATTAACATAAACTAATAATGTTTATCTATACATATATAAAATAAAATGTATGTCAGTTTGTGCAGTTTTTATGCATTCAAAAACTATACATCCGATTGCCTTAAAAATTTCGGAAACCCTTAGTTATATACCCGGACGGATTTTCGCAATTTTGATTTAAACCAAGTCGTGAAGTATTTTTTTATAATGCATATATAGAAAACGCATAACCCTGAATTTTTATCCTCAAGGAAAACCCCAATTTTGTCGGAATTATTACAGTACACCTAAGTCTGTTTTTACACGGAGATTGGTTCCAGAAGAAGCCGTGTAAAAAAAAAACGTGTAAAAAAAGACATGGATCTTATACAAAAATGGGTGATTTGTTCCTAATCTCTAAAACCTATTAAAATTAGTGAAAAAGAAGAATTTTCAGGGTATTCCCCTAAATGAGTGCTGTTCATATTTGCTTTGACCAGTAAAAATTGTTTGTACGCGCTAAAGGGGAATTCACTTAAATCTTTAAGCTAGTGTTCGCAAACTATCGATACTATCGATGGTTTCAGACTTTTTTCTTTCATAAATACTTTTTTGTGATATGAACATACTTCGCAAAAATTAAATTTGACAAAGAAAATTTGTGCTAAATGAAATAAAATCGTGTAAAAAAATTAAAAATATTCAATTTTCAAACCGTGTTATATCAAAACCGTGTACAAAAAGACCGTGTAAAAACAGACTTAGGTGTAATTACATATAGTCGATTTTGTCATTGAACGTTTTTGACTGAATTTCAATCGAGATTTTTTTAACTTTAAAAAAGCTCAAATTTACACAAAAAAATAATTTTATCAAAGATTGTGCAACCGTGACACCTTTTTAAAGTATTGGATCACTTTTCTTGATCTTTTTTTTTTGAAACTCTCATTTTTAACCTGATCGATAACTATTCAATTATTGGCTTGTTCGGAACGTTTTCCACTGAATTTTGAATCAGATTTTTCAAGTTAATAAAACGGTTTAATTTTTGATTACAGATTTTAAGCTTCATTTTGGTTGCTCTAAAAATCTTTTGATTTTTGTTTATATTCTTCGTTTAATTTAATTCTATAATATGTATATAGATACTGCGAAATAGAAAATTAAATAAAAATATAAAAAATAGTATAAATATAGGGCAGAGCTGGGCTTGAAGGTCAGATAGTAAAAAGTACCACTTTAGATTACTTCATTTGATTGTTTTTTTGGTATGTATTATTAGTTTTATCTCATTGCTAGATTCAACGGTTTTTCAGATTAAAGCGTTTTTTTTATTAAACCTTACGATAAGAGATGAATTAAATTCTTATTGGTTATACCAACTTTCCTGAGTAATATTTGGTATAATCTTTGTAAAAAAAAAGTACTCAAGAAATTTTTAATTGGCAGTAGGTAAATAATGTAGCTTTGAGTTCGAGAAAATCCCTTATAATTAAAAATAAGGCATTGGGTCTATACAGTGTAAACGGGAACAGAATAAATCATTTAGAATTAAATGCGAATTAAGGCAAATTTACATTTCTGTATTTAGGCAACAAGTGGTAATTTTTCTAGACATATTTCGACAGTTGTTCGATATGTCATGTGCTGTGATGTACGTTGTATGGTTTTCATAAACTAAATATTTTTTATACACTTATATTATATATTAGCATCAAAATTTATAAAATCACCCTGAATCACTCGTTGCTCTGCTTCTCCATACATCAGAAAGTAAGTTATGCCCAAGTGACTTGATCCAGTATCAAATACTACATATTCACTGGGGTAACTACTGTCTATAATTAAATTTTATTATTGCCAAACTAAATAATGTTCCGTTGTTAATAAAAAATAAACAAAAATTTTGGGATGCTGAATGGGATATTTTACTCAAAGATACATCTAATACAGCTCAACAATCACGAAAGATACGTGCGTTATTTTCCATCTTAATAGCTAGCTGTAACAGAATCACATTGTTTAGATTTTTATTTATATGCATAACACCGCAACCCTTGATTGGATACCACTCGTATTCCATAAAACATAAGTACAAATTCATGCACTAAAAGTTCACGTAAATGGACACAATTTACTAACCATACAGTAATATTTTTCTTTTCAACTTCCATTCGTTTTGCTTGCTTACACTTTTCATACATTCACTACTTTACATCCCAAGTCGAATGTGCGTAAAGAAGTTTCACTTCGCCAACCTAGTTAATTATTATCGGGCCGCATCTTTTCCATAACTTAATTCTCATAGTTTTTCCAGCACTAATGATCCCGGACAGACGTCACGTAACGGGGGCTCTGGCATTTCATGATTTTTTAGTGGCATCAGGACGGCTACGGTAATTGGACGTAGCTCGTTTCTAGTCGCTACATTGTCATCGATGTCGACTCGACTCGGGAGAGCAGTATACGAGTATGCTAGGGCCGGCTTACCTACTATACGACCAGGTCGGAAAAAAAGGGGATGAAGAGATGAAGGGATGAAGTTTGAAAACTGTATGCGAATGTTTTTCACGAGGGTAAAGCCAGACACAGACCTAGGACGAAACGTAACCGATGTTGTTACCGCTTCGAGGTTTTGTTTGGGGTAGTGCTGGGTGGTTGGTTTTAAAATTTCGACAGAGAAAAAGATTCAGAAAAACATAAGCGTGTATATAAACATAACTTCACAATTAGCTTGGATTGAATGCTTTTCTCAATATAGGCAATTTTCTAAACATTATCAAATTATCGAACAAATGGCATGATTTTTTTCCACAGTATTTCATAATCATTTGATTAATAAAAATACCATTTGAAATTATGTGTTCAAGTGAGAAAGTTTAATACATACATGGTGTCTCAAAAGTCTCAACGTCAAGTCAAAACGGGAAGAAAGATATTGATCGTGAAGGTTCATAAAAAATATGAAATAAAATTAATTCAATATAGTTTGAAAGTTATGAACTTTTGACTGAAGCTTAGAGATTTAGTGAAAATGTGTCCAATTTTCGGCTATCGTGGACAATTTTTATTTTTTTTTATTCAAGCTCTGGATCCGTAATCGTCAACACTATGTGTAAGGTTACAGTCCAAATTAATGACATAATTGCTCCAAGCATTAAGGTTTTCCGTTGATCTTTGAATTTAGAGATTTTAAAATTAGTTAACTTTGAGAGGCTCTAGTTTAAAAAACCTATACATTTCATTTTCTATTCGAATTTTTGGTTGATTCTGAAACTAGAATTTTTTATATTACAATCCTGATTAAATGCGCCAACTTTGATGGAATTTGCTTTCTCACTTTCAAAATCAAACAATTTTGAATAATAATATTTTCTATATGCTGGCTATATTTTTTCTTTTCCGTTTCTGCAGAGGATTCAACAGTTTCAAATCTTAATTTTTCATGAAAAATATTTATTAAACGAAACTATTACAATGTTAAGGGTTGAATTGAATCAACATAAAACATTTTTCAACCAATTTAGCTACAATTAAAAGACGACTTGAACATACTGCATGTTTTTATAGTAGATTTTTTATAGTAAATTGATTTTCTTATTATATTACTTCTTGTTACATTAATACATCGTACAATCTATTTTTCAACATGAGTTAATTTTTAATTAATTTTGCAAAAAGCAAATGTATGATTTTTCCAACAAATCCAAGTTGCTTCTTTTATTTTCCATCGACGATTCAAGTCATTCTGAAGCGGTAAAAGTACGTAATTAGGAAAATATGATATTTCCTCAAAAAAAGCTATAAAAGCTAATCGATAAAACTTGATGAGGTCATGATTGTTGATTAGTTTTCCTGATGTTCGTTCAAGTTGTTTCTTTACAATTAGCATATAAGTGAAATTTCATCCACGTTTCGACTAAAAATCTTGAATTGATTTCAAGAATTCATAAATAGTTTGAGAGATCAGGTTAAATATAATAAATAAATATATAAATATACTGATATCAGTTGGGAATTACGCCAAGTTTTTGGTCAAATCCCACAAAACCGTATTTTTTCAATTATTTGTTAAATAAAATTGTATTGACAACTTTGATGAAACCATTTAAAATGATAGCGTTTGTGTTGTCGGCGAAAATCCTAAAATATTATAGACGAGGGACTGTTTTAATAATAAAAGATCGAATAATTGTAACTCGATGATTTCAAAATTTAAATTCCATATTTTGACAAGTTGCTAAAATTCTTATAAGTCTATTAGTTATTCATATTAAGAGATTCATGCAATTTACTTTAGGTCAAAGTACCACTTACACCTAGTTGAGAAAAAAAACTCTATCTTTCTAGATAGTTAGTTTAGTTTAATAAATAAAATATAAAATTAGTATCAACCCTCTAATTTATTAATATTGACATATTTCAAATCCTTATTCTCTTTATTAAATTCTTCTATTAAATTTCCATCATATACTATTCCATACCATTAACCATCAAATTAATCTCAACATCAACCAGTCTGTAATTTTTTCGTCTTCTCTTATAATATTCACCCCGACTTAAACTTTCCCTTTATAACGCAATTATCCCTTATTTTATTAGAAACTTTTTACCAAATGTCGTTCCCCGACATGCTCTTAATTTAAACACTAATAAAAATCGAACTGCATCTAATATTAACTAGATTTCATACCAACCCTATATCAAAAGAGCAGTGTGGGTCGCTGCACAGGGTTGCGGAATGGGGCGCTGGGGGTTGCTAGTAGTAGTACATACAATCGGCGCGTTTCCAGGGCGCCGTCGCCCTGCGCTCTTCTAAGGTTTTAGAAAACGCGACCGATATTATTATACTAGACAAAAAACACGAGAATATTCGTTCTCTGATGGAATATTAATAAGAAAGCGCAGGTGTTGATTGTTTCTCAACGTAGTCGTCTTGTTGTATTCGAAGCACGTAAACAAAACTTCTTTGTCGGCGAAGTGACGAAGTCGTATAAAAATTACTTGTTGTTTTGTGTACTGTTTCTGTTTGTTATGGGCAGGTGGTTTTATATTTTCTTCGAAAAATTTACTTTTGTTTCAAAAGATTTCAATAAGTAAAATTCACACTCTTTTTTTATTAAATACGAATAATTTTATCTTACCCATAATAATATAAATATATACAATTTAAAAATAAATTATCAAATAATTCGTTATTAATGTATGTATATTTAATTATATTTAAAAATATTGGTTTTCTAGTTTCGTCATAGATTGGCCGATAGATGTTTGAAGTAAGTTTTATGTCTTTTTCATTGGAGTAAACTACCATTTTTAATGCTATCAAAACTTAAACATGTTTAGTTAATAATTTACATAAATTCTGATTTAGAAAAGCTCATTTTGTAAGGTGACCATACTGCTTTAAGTCAAAATCGGGACGGCAATTTTTAGTTATGCTAATCCGGGACCGGGAGGAAAAGAGGTTGTGTTGTAATATTTTTTTTATATGAATATTTTTTTTAAATTAGAATAGCGGCCAATTAGTAAGTACTTTAATATTAGATTATATATCACACTTATTTATTTATGATATTAAGTATATCTTATTTTTTTGGATGTTTTTTTTTGTTTTTGAGCCTTGTACAAAATTCTATTCAATTTCTTCATAGTTAATATCATTTTCAAAGAAGAGCGCATGTTTGTTTGTTTTCATAATTTTTTGTAAATTTACCTATTGATTTTCGAAAAAAACAGGACAATCCGGGACAAATGGTCTAAATTCGGGACAAAAATTGCTTTTAGAAACAACCCCGGTAACAAGGTGGAAATCCGGGACTGTTCCAGCCTAACCGGTCATCTCACTTTCTGCCATAAAATAGATCAATGTTATGGCAAGGTCATGTCACGTAGCGTTTTTCATATAAAATGGTACTAAAAACTGTCAAAATACTATGTATTTACCGTGCAATTAGGCATTCTACACAATGTAACTTTGCTCATATGCTATTATTCCATAACAAAGATGCACTTATGATTGTGCGTTTTCTAGGTTAGGTTTTCTATCTAAAACACCTGACTGCACAGTAACTGCATAGTATTTTGATAGTTTTTAGTACCATTTTATATGAAAAAACGCTACGTAACATAGCTTTACTATAATAGTGGCCTATCTTTTGGCGGAATCGGCACCAGAATCTGATATCTACAGTCAAACTACATTATTTGAATTATTTCAACGTTTTTGTAGAATATTATAACCCTTAATCTATTTCAGCAATATTATCAAATATCCCATAAGATGGATAAATGAATTAAATACCACATTTCAGAAACAAATAGATTCAAAATTAAAAAAAAAATCATTCGATTTTAAAGTTTTTTTTTATTAAGAATAAATCCACGTAATGTAGATATAAATCAAAAGTAATATCAGTGAGTGAAGCTAAAGATCATATAATTCAAATATTCACAAATTAAAATTTTGTAGCATTTGCAAGATTCCAACCACATGTTGAACATTTCTACAACTATCTTAAAATATCGACAATAAGTCGATAATGATGTGTTCATTAAAGAGCTTGTCGGTGGCTTATTGGTAAGAGCTTTAGTCTTGCAAGCAGATTCCAGATTTTTTTCTCGTAAACACATTTTTCTGACAATATCTATCTAAATATGATTTCAAGTGAAAAGAGTCTTTTGGGGCATTGTTGCAATATTTAATATATCACTATTAAATAACTAATAGTAATAATATCATTACAAAGAGAATGGGGTTCTCTTCTATTAAAGCTAGGTTATAAGAAAGTACTTCATCAAAGCTCGAATAGACAAAAATACATAAATAATATAGTTCAGTTTCATTTTCAGAAATTAACAAAAATTAATAATATTGGTTAATATAAGAATTGGTTAGTTTGTCTTTTGCAATTTCAGTTCATTTTTATAATTAATTTACTTCTCATAAGCCTATAATATTTTAAGGCTTTTGGTTTGACTATCAACTCTATCATTATGCGAAGTTTTATCAAAATCCTAAAAAAATAATCCTGAATTTCTCCTTGTCATTTAAATTATTGAGAATTGTGATTTATTGCTTTAGAAAAGTAATTTTTCATTTTACACTAAATTATCATTAAAAATGATTAGAAAATATTAATGTAGGTGCTTTAATAGTAACAAGTAATGGGCGGTTTGCTAGCTCGTATAGCAGGTTGACTCCTACACATATCAAGATTTCTAACTTCGCGCAAAATATTTTTTTATGTTCGTTTCAGAGGTTTTTGAACATTTTGGCATACATTAGAAAAAATTGATGTATATGTGTGAGATATGAATACATCCATATGTCAAAACACAGTGTTCGGGTACAAATGTTGGTCGGCGATTTCGGGAACACGGTTCAACCGATTTGAATAATTCAAAAAACACTCGATTCCTATTCATAAGGCAGGTCTAGCGGCTTTGGAGATTTAGTAAAAAAAATGCCATTTGGCTGTCAAAAATGATCATTGAACATATGCATTTAATTTTGCTTGTTAAATATATTTATTCGAAAAAATTAAACAAATATTTAAATATATTATGGTACCTAATATTCTGCCACAGTGCCTCGTAGTGACGTGTTTTCTGATCCTTTCCAATGTGCTACGCCGGCTACGCAACGGCGCGCTGCCGTCGCTCGTACTACGAAATCCTTCATTTAAAGTGAAAAGCTCGTAGCAGAAAGCTCGCGGAGTCTCGTGTCGTGACTTTGCTTAGGAAATTTTCGCGATACATCTCATAGATCGTCCAGTAGTTTATTAATATAAATATGTGCTTTAGAATTACTCGTTATCATAGTAAAATATATAAAAATAAATCTAAATTTATGCAGTGTTCTAGTGAAATATTATATGTGTGAGTGTTAAAAGCTTCGCATCGCGATATAGTAGTTAAATTATACATAGTTATATTAAACATATCTGGTTAAATAACATATCTAGTTATACTTATATGTGAGACGAAATAGTTTTATTGGAAAACGTGTTATATGTGAGTGGATTATTATTGGTTATTGTACTATATTCGTCTTTGAGAACACGTGGATATCGAGTTCTGTGAACAATAACACAAAGGTAAAATATTATATATATATATATATATATATATATATATATATATATATATATATATATACTAGATGACCCGACAGACATTGTCCTGTGCCCACGTCTACAATTTATGTTCCAAATTTTTTATTATTTTATTCTATACTTTTTAATATTCTATTCAATGTCCTTCCATTTATAGTCTTAGCACAATATGCCTATTGGAAACTGCAGTTTCTTGAACAGCATAAGAAAATAAGAAAGAATAAATCTAGTATCAGCGGCAAAAGAACAATATCACATTTGTTAATTTCAACCAATATAATTGCTTCAATAATTTATATAATATATAATAGTCTATAATTTTTATTATTGCATACCCTACATTAGTTGCTTTTTGGCAATTACAATTTCTAAATTGCATTTTTCTTACTCATAATTTAATAAATATTATTACTTTAGTTAAACTCTTAGGTGAATTAATTTATAAAATCTCGTTCATATGGCACTGTTCAATCTAAGATCATGAACTTGCTAAATATTTCATATCCAAAACCAAATACATGAATTTTGAAACAAAATTCTAAATCATTATTTCAATAAGTAGAAATATTCTTTTGTACTCAAATAATTTAGTAAAGTAAAGCAAAATACAACATGCATAAGTTTGAAAAAATAATGTATATACAATTTTGGACGTATTGTGTTATTTATTAAAATTATATAATTTTATCTTGCAACATATACTGTATCTCATATTGTTTCAATTTCTGGCACATGTCAGCTGCTTTCCGATAATAATAATGTAGAGACATTACATTTGTCTTATATATTATATTCTAATATTATCTAGGCTTACAATTTCAGCTTAATTCAAATTTCAAGTAAATTGACATTTTTGGCAGATGATAATTTTCATGTATCAAAATGTTTCCAATGTCAAAGAATAATGTTGTTTTTTTGCATTTTTTCTATTTATTTCTACAATATTACTAGATGTTTATAACCACATACATTCTAAAAAAAATCTCTTAACAAACTTGGACAAGTTAATCTAATCTTTGCAATTTAAATTAAAGCTCTAATTTAGTAACTCATATACTTCTTAAAAATAACACATTGAATGGAATATTTTTTAAGCACTAAGATGTAAATGTTTCTGTTAAGCTGAATTATGGTGACGTGTTTGCTTTTAGTATTAATTGAACTGTTAAGTTTTATAACTTGCATAAATAACTTCAATAATTATTAATGATTGATGGTTTTAAATGCCATATATTTATAAACTATACTACATTTAGAAGAAAATTTATTCGAAAGGCGTATTGGCAAAGGTTTTTTTATAAATATTCATACCAAGAGAGAAATAAATAAACCAAATGACCTCAGTTCTATTTGCTAAACAAATATTATCTAGGTAATATTTTCCAATTTATTATAAAAGAGTAAAAAATGTGCCAAAAAGTTCACAGTTTCACACATTTTAGAATTTTGGTAAAAATATTTCTTTCAAAATTCTTTTCTTTATTATATCTCTAGCTAGTTCACAGATAATATACTTATTAGTATTTAGTGAAAATTTTTGTTAGCATAATATGTAAGATATTTAAATTTAAAATGTTATTTATATACACAAGTTTATTAAATTTACTTCAAATCAAATTTATATATTCGATATTTATATTTATTTTTGCAGAAAAATATCTTCGACTTCAATAATAAAGTACACAGAACGGACCTTGAGCTTTCATCATATATATTTTCTCGAGCATCAAGTTCTATCTAGTTTATCTCAAAGGGCAAAATTAGGTTTTATTTCATTTGCTTTATTTGCGTTATTTACTTAGTACGCAAGCAAACAACCTACAAACAAAATATCGATATTTATATTTGTTTCTCTTATAGCTATTTTTTTTTAAAAAGGAAGGTAGAAACATATAACAGAATACATATTTCTCACTGAATAAATAAAATTATGCATATATTATATGCAAAATCTCAAGGAATTAACTAAACTAAATTAAAAAGAGTGTAAAATTGAGTAGAGATTTTTTTAACCTATAATTACTAAGCTAAACAGCTAGAGAAAACGGCCTTTTTTAAATCTAGATAAAAATGACCTAATTTTTTTACCTTGTCATGCAACATTTAGATATTACTATATTTTTTTACTAGTAATTCAAGAATAAGGTAGGTCAGTTTTGGTAGAATTTTAGCACTTCTTCATGACGTGTATATTCGCCAGTCACAGTCAACTAGTTCAGTATATTAAATATATATATATATATATATATATATATATATATATATATATATATATATATATATATTTGTCTAATAACAAGAAAAACTTGTTGAAAGTGTAATAATTGACGAAATTAACTAGCACATTATTGCAAATTTTAGTAAATTGACAATGTTGAACTCATCACGTCACAAAAGCAACTTTTGACACAAATTTTAACTACAATATTTTTTCAAACTTAAATGACTTTTCAAAATTAAACTACTTGCCGTAGGTTCGTATAGGTTAAGTATTATGTTCTTTAAGATCATGATATCTTACAACATGAAAAGTTTCGTCGGATTTCTCACTTTTCTGCTAATTACAAACAAAATGGCTTGAATGGAAAATTGAGTAACATCGAACGGCTTTTAAAATTTTGAAATCGGCTCAACCGTTTTTGAGAAAACATCGACGAAAGGTCAAAAATCTGTTCACACACACATACATACACATACTTTTTCCTAATTTGGTCTCATTCGATTCAGAATGGCTTAAAAAGTCGAGAAAATATAGTATTATCAAATCGGATTTTTTGACGAAAAGGTTAACTTTTCGTCCAAGAAGTTAATAAGGAAGATAACAATACGAAATAATATAGTAGAACCAAATATTTTGCCTAACAAATATAAAATGATTTTGCCTAACAAATATAAAATGATTTTCATAATGACTAGAACATCGAACTTCTCACATATATAATATAATATACATAATATTAACATATATAATTCAAAGTATGCAGTAATTCAATAATCCTCAAAAAACATAGCAATAACTGACAATTCCTAGAACACAATTATTTATTTTAACAACCGAGCATTAATGACATCCGACACAATATTTTGGCGGTTCGCGTGGAGCTTTTTAATAACTGCTAGAATACCGAAACACAATGTTTGATTAAATTTGGAAACGAAGCATAATTCAAAATTAATATGTCAACAAACACAATCGATTTTGTACTCATGTTATGAATAACGCGTGCAATATTGTGGCGATGAAATCGGCATGTGACAGGCGGTTGCGGTATGGAAACGTTAAGTGCGGCAAAAACCAATTGACAGCTAATACAGATAGAAAAGTCGAGGACAAGTGAACGATTTTATTTTGACATCACGTCTTTCAATAAAATTTTGGTGTTCAAATATCTTTTGGAACTGTCAAAAAAGTATCTGAACGTTTGGATAATTATATTTTATAAAAATATTACGAAGCCTCGTTAGAGCTTTTAGTCACTTACAATTCTATTGCGCATCCTATTATACGACGTTCGATTTTTCATTTAAATATGATCACACTAGCATTTATATCAATCTTAGAAATATAAGATATAATTCTTCATTCTAACTCCGCTTGAACAAGTTTTGTATATTTACTTTTCATGTAAACATATATAAACGTTGTCGTCCAATTCATAATTAGCACTTACAATTTTGTCTATAATATAGGAATAATGAAAGTTACAGTATTTAAAATAATCTATTTGAAAACATTTAATATTTTATTACGGTACAGGAAGTTCCAGCAATTTACCTTATGCTTCATCGACTGCAAGATGCCATGCACCACCAATTTTTTTAAGCTATTTTTTACGTTTTCTTTTACATTTTTATACTATTTGTAATTTTATATATAGAAACTAAATACTTCTTTTGCAAAAATACTTCTAAATTACTATTTTTAATATTATTTTTATATAATTGTTATTGTTAAAATACTTATTAATTAGTTAACTAAACACTTATAATTTAAAAACACTTAAATGTGAAAAAAAATATTTCTATCATTAAAATATCTAAAAATTTGTAGAAGAAAATATATATATATATATTGTGAAACTACTTATCAATTTGTTTAGAAAATAATGATAATTTTAGTAAAAAAACACTCATAATAACAAATTTATAAGTGTATTATATTAAAATTATCATTATTTTTATGTAATTTATTATACAAAATAATTGTAAAAGTATTGTAAGGCTTATTAAAATATTAAATAAATTGTTAAAAAATACTTGCAACACACATTTATATTTAGAAGTAATTAAAATTAACTAAACATAAATAGGTTTATAGAAAATAAATGATATAATAAATGAATAAGTAATAAAATAGTTAATAGTTAATTAAATTATATTAAATCTGCAAAATATTGACTTCAGCTTTATTATAATATCATTATACTGACGGCTTGTAAAATAAATAAATAAATAAATAAATTATATATAAAAATGAAGCTCCATAATATGTTAGGTATACTAATACTTGAAAGCGACTGCACCGATTTGGCCAGTTTTAGTCTTGAAATGTTTGACCTAATCCAGAGATTGTGCAAAATGTGAAAAATTATTTCAAAACCGCGTAAAAACTTCACATTTTTAATTCAAACCATCTTGCCATGTTTTTTATAGAAAATGGGTAAAATTTCCAGTTTGATTGTATTAACAAAATTTGTTCAAATGAATATTATTAATATAAATTATATTATATCGAATGAGTAGAGTTTGGGGCTTTATTGTTTTTATATTACCTCATTGTCTACATATACAACGTATACGTATACAACACATTCAGTAAAATTTAAAATAAAATTCAATATAAACATTTTTATATTAGCAACGATTTATTATAGAAATCTATAAATTTATTATAGAAAGCTTTGCTATTTAGACTTGAAGCTAAATTTTCAATAACATAGAACTTGCAATGTATTAAGTCTTATTTTATCAATTTAAACTAAAAATATTACATAATATCCAATTTTATTCTCATAATATTTAATACGAAATTATTCCATCAACCCATTACATATCCGACGCAAAGAAAGCCTTGTAAAATTTGCAACCATTATTTTTTGCAAAAACACGATTATGCAAGTTTCTAGCTACAGTTTTCTCTAAATTAAATATATTCTCGACTTTAATCTATGTTGGCGTATAAAATAATTTTCCACAGAGAATATAATCTGAGTTTTAATTAAAAGTATTTGCGCTCGAGTTTGTTTTGCAATTGATTGCAGGAACGTCATTATGAGTATTTATAAATATAGTACAACTATTTTGCAGAATTAATAAAAATGAACATATTTTAATTATATCTTCTTTTTCATCATTAATTACAACTCTTATTAATACTTGTCTATAGACACTAGAATGCTTTGTTAGATTGAAAATCTTTGTCTTCATTATTTACATGTAATATTATGTTTTCCATTCATTTATCTTTTTTCCAAAACTTTACAAGCCCATGTTTGGCCCATTTTTTGGCCAATTTAACTGTAAAATCCAAATTTAATCAATTGCCAATTATAATCCCTAAAATAATTTAACCATTCAGAAAACAATGGCTTTAATAAATAAAATCTTTATTACTCAATTTCTGTTACAATGCAGACAATTAGTCCGACATTCATTTGTTCTATTGGAATAATACAATTTCCAGTTCATAATTTATTTCGCGAATAACAATTGAGCTAATGTTTTTTAATTTTTTGGTTTAATTTATGCACCCAATGACTTTTAAATCATACAGCAATTGTGCACTAATTAAACAATAAAATAAATCTCTGAAAATACATATAAATTGAATTTTGCAACGAAATTTATTCGGATTCATGTTAATAATTTTCATTCACAACGTGCAGGGTCCAACTCATAGTTGTCGAAGCCATAAATATGATTAATTAAAGTACATATATTGCAATTTGTAATTAGTAAATAAATTTTATGTTCATTCTTCATCCAAAATATGAATGTGGTATCATTTGCGCATCGTTTGGTAATTAGCTGTGTATACAATATTAATTTAATCACCATTTTAATTAAATTTTGTTCAAACTTTTGCTGATGCGAATTACTAATCATAACAGATATAAAGTTCATATATAAACATATATGTGCAATCTAATAATAATGATTTAATTATATAAATATATTTTTTGTAAACTTAGTAATTTGTACCTAGATATTTTAAAATATTTTAATACAAGTTTGATTATAACTCTTTAAACTTTTACAATATGTTTATATAAACATACCAATTTTATCATAGCTGTTTTCGACATAATCAGTTTTAATAGCGTCAGATTTCTTTTTGTACGTTATTGTTTATTTTTGTACATTAGTCTTTCTAAAACAAACTTTTAGCTTGACTAGTTTTTTGTGTAAAAAAGCAGTTCATTAGTTTAGTTTTTATTTTTCATCATACTTACATAGAACTCTTCAATTCACAATTTATATTTTTATTATACTCATAAAATTTGTACCAATTCAGATTTTCTTTTACCTCTATTTCCATATAACGCGATGCTCACCGCGTTATGGGATGGCAAAACATTGAAAACACAATATGTTTATTATTTACAATTTTTATTTGTGAACTAAAATCGTTGGCATTATTCTATTTTTTTTTTAATTTGTAACTGTAAAACACATGCAGCCTTAAATTTTCACCCTCATTCCACAAACCTTATTTTTGTAATATAATTTTATATTAATCGAATAATTTTTCATCTCGTATTTAGTCTATGAAAGTTTCACAGTTTCGATTAAACTTACAAAAATGCTTAAATTTAACTAACATAAAAAACTCCCTTTTTAATTATTCCTTACATTTTTTAAACCTATGGAATGGATTAAATTTAGAGTCAAAGGAAACTATTTTTCTTTGTTTATTAGTTTAATGGCATTTAAGGTAGTTCTTTATTCAATTAGAAATATAAAACACTTTACAGTCTTTTCCAACTATTTGTGTATGCATACACACTAACGCACGTATATTTACACACTTATATATACACTTATATATATATACGTATATATATATATATATATATATATATATATATATACACTTATATATATTTATAAGTGGGATCTTTTATATATATACACACTTATATATATATTTATAATTTTGGGATCTTTCAGACATTTATATAACTTCTATCCGTTCAGATTTTTCTTCGTAATTTAAAAATTACAAATTTACTAAAATCTTTGAATATCTAAATGTGCCAATTCAATTTTAATGAAATCAGGTCAGATTAAGCTTGCACTTGCAATTTGCAATCACTAAGCAATATGCTCTTTGACCATTTATTCATTTGTGGCATGCATTGCAGTGAGTAAACCTTCCATAAAATTTGTTGGCTATCTCTTTCACTCGTATACTACATACTTTACATGAACAAATACATTTACATCAATTTTTCAGAAATATTTTTTATTGCTGAACAACATTTTTTGGGCCAGATAGTTAATTTATGATTAACCTGATGACCTTCCTAAAAATGAACAATGTTTATAGAAATTAATTCATATCATGCGGTATCGATATGAGAACGATAAGCCTTTGGTAATGTGACAAACCTAACAATCTATTTCAATTAAAACGAAATTTTCCACTAAAAAGTAAGGTACATTATGCAAAACAATTCTATGAAAAATTCGCCGACTTTAACCCTATTAGCAATCACGTCGCGAGACACGCTCGTGCAGCTTTTATTCTGCGACGAAGCCGTCGCTGGCGTCTCCAGCGTGCAAGCAATCGTTTGCGAAAGAGTCGAAAAGTCGGAAAACTTACCACGATAAAAGTTTTCCATTACGGCTAAAAGTCAACGCCGTGGATTGTGCTTACCATTATTTAGTTAGAAGATCGTGAGTTCTATTTTTAGGTCCCGTAATAATGTGAAAGGTTGAAGTTGATGTGTGGTTTCTAGATACTTTAAAACAATATAATTAATGTTCTGAAATTAGTTAACAGGGATTGACAAATATACTTAAGTGCAGAATATTATATATTCACGAGCATATTCAATTAATTGAACTTTTAAGAAATTTTTTCCGGTTTCCATCAAAAAATTTTACATCAGAACTGTACGTTCTATAAGCTGTTAAGCTAAAACTACTCCTTACATCGTATTTTAGATGGTAACCCAATGGTTGATGCATCCATATTTGGAAACTTTATTATTGCAATTTATCTAATAGAGTTGACTTTCTTTCAATTTGGAGCAGCAATACTCGGGAAGGGTTAGTTTCACTTGAAATCATATTTAAAATCCCAAGTGAAAATTGATATCGCTACTACTGGATATTGGAAGTGTTCCTGTCCATAAAAAACTATTCTTACCTTTCTACATTTATAGGTTTAATATTAAATATTATTCCTAAAGTCAGTGTAAAGCCATTTTGAGTCCTCACTTACAAAGTGCTAAGCCCTTCTTTAGTTGACATACTAAATTTTCCTCTTCTAATTACTTGCAGCTTCAATCCTCGACATCACTGTCAGTTTATAAGTTTCATTGTTTTTAAACTCATGTTGCAGACGTGTGAATTTAACTAACGATGTGTATGTATCCTCAGAAAACTTGCATAGAATTCGAACTCGTCGAATGGAGAAGGCAGGCGCCGCGTTGTCTGCTCCGCGCGTCAAGTGCTTAGCGGCAACGGCGGCAACGGCGGCAGCTTTGGCATAGGCTGCCGACTCATTTATCAGCGCCTGCACTTGACAGCGGACAAATATTTTCCTTATCGTCTTGCTTTGCGTTTGTGCGTTTATTTCAATTTGCGTTTGTAAATGTGAGAACTTTTCCTTAATAGTAGTATTCTTCTGTGGGCAGCTAATTTAATACATCATTAAATGATTCAGATGGATGGCGGGTTTGTAATTGAATAATCGGAAAAACAACGAATGGAAATTTTAGAATCAAATGTTTATGAATAACATTTATTTACAAAAATTGTTACGCAGAGTATCTCAGGCCTCAACATCTAGCCGATAGTGTTGACCTTAACTGTCCCGAAAAAAATTAGGAAATAAATATCACACGTTGTTTAGAAACTATTTGCAACCTAGAACTTTAGTGAAATTGTGACCATTTTTCCAGCAGTGTGGTTAATTTCTATTAACTCTGTCCATTCAAACTTTGGATTTTCAATAATGAAGTTATCGAGTATTTTACCATTTTACAATTCTGATAATTTGTAATGAAACTTGCCAACACACTTCATTAAATTTTTGAATTAAAACTTCTTCAGGCGCGACATGGCTGTAAATTCGTACAAATGCAACGGAAGTGAGCTACGGCAAGGTCGAGTGCCAATGATTTATCATTCGCTCTCGATGATATAATTTCTACATGGGTCGATTATGATTGGTCGTATTTGTGCGAGGTTTCTTGGTATGCGTGACTTTATACGTGCGTACGTCACCGAAAGCATGAAGCATATTGTTCAGTTCTCATGTCATTACATTTTAAGGTTAAATAGTAGTACAAATCTTGAGTTAATAAACAAATGTCTGGATCGGAAAAATATTTTATCCCATCCCTCATAAATAATTATAGTGCAAATAATGAAGCAAATGAAAAATCTGTGCTGTGAAAGAAACTAAGTTTATTGAAGTAATTGGTATTATTTGTGGATACTATATATTTTTGAGGTTATTAAAACGGAAATTATTTTTATATCCAAGACAGATACTACAACTATTCAAAAAATGAAACTGTATTGCCAGCGAAAAACTAAAAAAAAAACAAGCAATCAATGATTGTATGTTAATTTTAATTACATGAAGTTGTTCGAACACAATTACGTGACAAGTGACAAGAGATCAAGCTCAACAATAGTTTGTGTAGCTGTGTATCATTTTTATACAAATATACTTTATAATGGACATTTATGCAGTGTTTGTGTTAATGAAATTATTCAAGATTATATTACAGCTGTCCACTGTGTGAACGAATATTATAGAATTTATTAATCAGCAATTATTTTATTTTTCTTTCAAGTCCTTGATGCTAATTCCAATGACAAACCGATCATATCGTATTCGAAGTATGACTTTAATTGCATTATTCTTTTCAAGTATTATAAATATTGTTAATGCTGTTATAAATTTATAATTTATTATCATATAAATATGTATAATAATGGTTAACATTAAAAAATATATACATCACGAATTTCTGATGAACATTGTTCAAAATTTTTATGTGATGTATTTATTTTTAACTTAAATGTCATCTCGTACAATAGCAAAAGTTTTACTTCGATCGCTGGTGAACCTTACGCGCACACTTTTTTTTAAAGACACTTGTTGATATTTGTTGACATTTATATCACAATTCTAGTCTTTTTTCGTTATCACCTCTACATTCACACCTTTCTCTACACTAATCAAGTGTGAACAAAATCCATCTCTATATATTATTCCTTTTCCAGGTACATCGACCGCTTTCGGTTCATAATTGAATGAGTAAACACTAGAGCGGCGAAACCCTTGAAAGAATTCCAATTAATGATGTTACCATTATCTGTCAATTCATTGACTATCCAATTAACTGTGTTCTCGTACAATTTTCACAATACACTAGAAACTGAACGATAAGCTCAATTCTTTCAGAGTTTTTGTATCGTTCAACGCCGTACAAATTGTCTCATAGTTGGTTTTAATACTTTGTGATATAGTGGAAAAAGATATTGACTAGTTTCATAGAGTATTGTAAAATTAACTTTCTTAAAGTCTCAGATTTTACTTAACTTGAATAGGGTAATTATACGTATTCTAAAATACGTGAAGTCATTACTTTCTATGTCATCATTTTCCTAAGGAGTACGACTTAGGCAACATCGATCTTTATTAATTTTTTACTATACTATACAAATATTATACTATTAATTACTATACATATTAAAATTGTTTATTGTAATCCTGTTACTTCTTATAAGTGTTTTTTCTCTTATTGACAAAAATTTCTAGTTCCTGGTCATCCTTTGTTCGTATAAATATAAAGTAATCGGAGATGGAATGAAAATTATTAAAGGGCTTTTGGCCTTCCTTGGTCCTTGAACTAATAAAGGACTACTGATTGAATAATAAGCATATACCTACTCCGCAATTGAATACCAACCCATATATCCATATAAGCTCAATTACAATAGTACCATATTTGGCTATTAGGCTTAAATGTTCATCAATCCGCCTTAGCGTGCTCTCACAATTATTTCGGCGGAAGGTATCCTCAACAAACAATATTATTGTTTGTAAGGATGCCATAAGAGGAACAAAAGGGACCTTACTAATAGTCGAGGGAAACAATTGATGGTGGAACGACCACGCGATGGAATAGCCTGGCCGATGCTTACTATCAAACGATGAAATCCCTTTAGGGTTCGCTTGCTCGCTGGTTATGTTGTTGGCGAATAGACCTAGGGATTATAATATCAACTTATTGGAGATATGGTAAATAAAAGGGGTTTTAACTAACTAAAGTGTAATTCCACTATTGTTTAACAAACCAAATACCAAAGACAATGGACAATTATCCTAATAAAAATAACAAATAGTTGATTGCTAGATTGCTCTCTCGAGAAATTAAATCATACCTCCTAGAATACGTGAATCTGATCTTTGTTAAAAATGTTTTAAGTACTCTCGCAATTTAATTTCAAAATCTAGTTAACTAGTTGAACTTCCATCCCATGAACTCAAAAGTAACGATAGTGGATTCATAGCAATTTCCAGTAATCGTCTGATTAAAATCAGAAGTCGATATCGTTCCGTAGGTTATTTGTGCACGTATTAAAAGATTTGGGACAATTCCTGAGTCGTGTTCAGTTCGCCAACAAATTACCGAACTTCCGAGATTTTCATTACGCCGTAATTGAGGCGCTCTTGCCGACTTCTCGAGTCTTTCCTACATCGAATTTCATCTCAATGCAGTCTTTGGGTAGTTGATCCATGTCGACGAAAGGAAAAAAAGGAAGAAAAATCATTGATTGAAACATTGAAAAAAGTAAATCATTTAATCAGCGATCAGAACCACAGGTTCTATGAGTTGTTTATGTTGCATATCTTAATCTAACATTTTTTAAGAGGGAAATCCAGCGGCTGTAAAAATTTTACACGATTTTTACTTCAAATTAAATTTATAATCTATAACTTATATTATCATCCTGCTTGATATCGAGCTGTCCTAGGTTTTGATGGAACACGGATCTAGTGTGTGCAAGCTCAAGTTCTTAATCACAAGGTGACTTCCTAGACAAATAATAGTTTTTTTATCGTTTGATATACACGTATAGTTTTTGTTACTATCACATTAAATATTCATTAAAAAAATTACAAACATAACTTTGTTAATATTTTTAATATATAATTATTTTTAAAATGTGTAAACATTGTGTAAAGGTCAAAATATTTCTTTCAATTATTTAACTTCGAAATAATAATTATAGTAAAACCAAAAATCCAGGCCAAAAATCGAAAACAAAAATTTTTGCATTGCTCGACGTTTTGAAGGTTTCTGAACATTTTGGGAAACCTCAGAAAAAATGGATGTGTGTGTATGTGTGTTTTGTATGCTTGCATTTTTTTCGTCCACGTTTTCAGGCGCACGGATCAACCGATTTGAATAGTTCAGAAATATTCGATCCCTATTGATAGGGAGATGCTGAGTAGTTTTTGGCAAAGGCAGATCCAGCCGTTACAGAGATACGGAGCAAAGAGTGCAGAAAATAGATAATCGAGTTTTTGAGAGCACAGAGTATCCGATTTGAATATTCTAAAAACATTCAATTTATTAGTTAGATTAGTTTTAATTTTAATTCTGTTCTAATATACTTCAAACAAATAATTTCAACGTTGCAATTCAGTTTATATAATTCTTATAAATATTATACAATGTTACAATATTTATAATAATCTATTTGAAAACATTCAATATTCCTCAAACATTTCGTTACGGTACGGGCAGTTCCAGCAATTTGCCTCAAGGCACGATGCCATACATCCCACTAGTTTAACTTAACTTAACGTTTCAGAAGTTTCTGAACATTTTGGCATACCTTAGAGAAAATAAGTAGGTGTGTGTAATGATGCATATATGTTTGGATTCAATTATTTGACCACGTTTTCGGGCGCACGGATCAACTGATTTAAATGATTCAGAAAGCATTTTGATTTCTAATGATGGGGAAAGATTCTGATCAGTTTTTAAGAAAAACAGGTCCAACCGTTTTGGAGATATATGACAAAAAGTGCAAACAATTGCAATTCGTTTTTTTGGGAGAAAAGAGAAAGATTTGAAAGATACAAAAAAACGTTCTACTTGTATTGATGGAATGAAGAACTCGTTAAATTTTTGGAAAGACATGTCCAACGGTTTTATAGATCAAATAAAAAAGGTATTTGGGAGTTTAAATTGTTTATTAGACATATGCACATCAAATTATCAGATATTTTATAAAGATTTTAATAATAAGTACAAATTTTGTTTACACGATGCTATGCACTACAAGTTGGTATTTGTTATTAATCTGTAAATTAACTTACCAACATATGCATTATGTATTAATATATTTCCACAAACTAAAAATTTGAATAGATTTTTTACTAATCTCGTTAAATTTTTACTTAAAACAAAAACACTAATTGTCGTTTGTGTTTCTTTTAAAAACTTTGCTGAAGAAACCCCCAACGTAGCAATTTGTAGCAGAAAACAATGTCGCGAAAAAGCGAAACAATTAGCATAAATATTAATTAGCATCCGTAACGATCCATTTATCATTTGAGTCGGGTATGCCCTGGTATCGGCAACGGCAATGCGGATAGAGGAAGGACTGTTGTGGGACGCCTAATTAACAATTCAATAACGCCGGCATTCAACATGCTGCGTGCATTGCCTAGGGACAGGGGAGATCAATTGATGGGCAATTAGGAGTATAAATGTCTTAAAAGAATTTGTAATAGAGGCCTGTTGTTTATGCATATTTTTTTCATTAGTGGCTATTTCACATCATTTAATCAGTTAACTGCGGTGCGCACAATATATACACAGTTTTGTGTCTTCAGAATCATAATATATCATATCATAAAATATCATTTTATCCACAAGGTAAAATACCACTCATAACTGTTTCTTATACCGGTGTAGTCTCAAAATATTCGAATTATCTTTAAATTTGAGCATTATTTAAAAAACATATTTTCAATTTAACAGGTTTGTCATGTCAGCGATGTTTGACACTCTTTTATATGAGCCAAGTCAGACACATGTTATATACGATATACGTGATAGTGTAAAAACAAAAAAAAATAATATAGATCCAGGTCGGTCAAAAATAGCTTTTTTTGTTATAATTTATTTTTGTTAATCAAGACCTTAATGTCTTATTTACAAAATTAATATGTGCAAGAAAAAATACATTGAAATATGTTTGGTAGATCGGAAGGCCATTTCATGCTTAGTCTTTGGTCAAAAATATTATTTCCAGGAATTTTGGCTTTTTTGATACGAGTTTCCATTATACATTATTAACTAAATTGTCTAATAAAGTTACTATGGCCGATGTGAAAATTTTATATTATTGTGAACGCTAATGGACATTGAATCATCAGTTATACTGATGACCAGTATTTTTCTCAATGTAGAGTTATATCACTTTTGCATGACGAGTATACTCGTTAATCATAATCTTAAGTTGATACTTAACTTAAATAAAACATAAAAGGGAATTACTGTAATTTTTTAATTTTTATATATTTTCAATATTTAGTGATTTCTTTACAACTAATTTTTATATTAGCTCCATTCAGCAACAATATCAATTTATGTAATTTAATTAGAGAGTAACAATAGAATAATCTAATATCAATGGTTCATTCGAATATTTCTTGTTAACAGTCTTTATTTTACGTTATCATGAGATTTATTTATTGCACAGAAAAAATAACATTCTAAAGAAAATTAATAAATTATAAATGATTAAGATGCCTCACGAAACAATAATCCTAACACTTTTTTATCCGATGCGTACAAAAGCTCATATTGTTTCAATCACTAATCACAATCAGGAGTTCTAAAACCAATTGCTATGATACATCTCAACTTTGTGATCTTTTTAGAGGACAACCCAGCGATAATCTCAAATTTCTACTATCTAGTTCATAACTTGGAAGGCAATTCAGTGGTAGTCATTTGTGTAAATATTGATTATTTGTTAAAACCATTGCAGGCATAACATGAATAGAAACATATTTTCTAGCAAAAATGGATATCTCTCCTGCTTATTATCAGGATTTGTTCTTTGTAACTTTGTGATTACATGACCAGACGAGTGTTAATTCTATTAAATGGTTTTTTTAAGTTTTATATTATATGTGGTGTTGTAAAGACTCGCTATCAGCTCATTTGAATTATGATCAATTTTTCTTTTGAAGTTAAGGGCACTGCTTTTAATGTCTTCACTGTTTATGAGTGTATCGGTGTCTTGATGAATTAACCAAGTCGGTACATACCTTGGTGCGGATATTGCTTGTCTAAGAATTTTATTTTAGAATCGTTGCATTATTTGTATGTTACTGACTTTAGCAGCACCCATAGATGGATGCCATACATCCAAACTAGTTTGAGGATAACCTTGTATATTAAAATTTTATTGTACATTGACAGTTTTGATCTAATTTATGATATTAGTTATAATGCATAACTATATTATTTGATTTGATATTGATGCAAATAATTATATCTTCAACTTATAAGAAGTCGTTACTGTAAACATACAAATATTAGTAAAATGTTAACTTTATCATTCGTACACATCATAATAAACAAGGAAAGTTTTAATACATTATTTCTTAAGTAAATTTACGCGGCAAAAAAACTACTATGTACCATACAACTTACAATTTTCATATAATAAATTGTTACAAAAACAATTTGATTGCGCCACTAATTAATTTATTATGTTGATTTCTAGCCGAATTAAAATAATATTTTGGCTAGCTATATGAAGTCACGAAGAAATGTAAGAAATTATATTCTGCTGCTTCTTATAACTAAACCTGATTGCAATAAGTCATTTACCAAATTGGCCACCTCTGCCTGTGATGTAAATACTGAAGGATCCCCGAAACACTATATGCGGGGAAGCCGTCGGGCAGTCGATAGCGTTAAGGCGGTCGGAGAGGAGTTATGGGAGTAATCGGCGTACACACAGCATTAATCCTTGGTTTAACTTCAGAAACTGGGCTCTCAGCCGGTACCACTAACAACCCGTCGAGCACCGTAGAGAATCGGCAGTCGTCCCGATGCCAAAATAACTTAGAACAGTGCCGAATAAGACACTTGGAAACTGTAAATCATCTTAGAGATGGTAAAAATGTGATTGATAGAGGATAAATGTATACTGAAAACTTGTGCCGTAGGGAATTGTCCTAACCTGTTAACCGGGTTTGTGTTGTCTCTATAATTTCACATATTTATATTTTATTGATACCAAATGAATGAAAATCTATAAAATATATATTGATTGTTAATATTTGTAAAGTCAAAAAAAGCACAAAACAAGTACAAGTTTAATAGCTGATAAAAAAAATAAATACGCCTTATCCGCACGTAATTTTCGACGACGCCTTTATGTAAACAGGTTAATGTTAATGTACATATAACAGATACTGATCTCTGATATTCCCATCGTTATGTCAGACCTCTGTATCTGAAAAACAAAGACTGGATCTATTTTTATTGAAAACCAATGAATTCGCAATGCTGTTATATATAAATCGAATGTATTCTTAATTAACTCAAGCCTATAGTCATTTTGCCCAAATTGTGTACGGAACCATATACGGAAATGCACTACACCCACTAAATAAAATAAAATCAATTGAACATGTATTGTTTATAAGCTTTGACAAAACTTAATATTATCCAAAACAAAGAAGTAGGAAATTGCTTGAATTTTTTGTAATTATATTAATTTACCTTCCAGGAAAATTGATTATAATTTCACTAATCTATTAATGTAATATAAAATTTTGTTCATAACGCATTTAGTTCTTAATTTCAATACACGCTCTCAGAGGCGTCGGAAGCAAATTTTTGATGGGTGGGCTCTTTTTTTGCACGATCTATTAATTTATTATATAACTTCTTATATACCTAATTATATATCTAATTATATATAACTATTAATATAATTAGTTTAATTTATTAGAATATCCCATTATGTCATTCTCAAAATTGACACGAAAAATAGATTTAAGGACCAATTAGACAATTGATTTTAGCATCCACCTATGCCTACATTGAATTTGAATTATTCAAGAGGATTTGTGCAAAATTGAACTAGAAATTTCTGAAAGCATTCTTCATGCAACTATTTTTACACATAAAGATCCTATATATGAATAATAACTTGAACAAAGTTATTAAAATAATTTAAAAAAAAATAAGTGAGGAATCTCCTAATCGAAGATTAAAAAAAAATGGTCATACGATCTTAAATGAAATGAAGAGAGATATCTCATTAGAGAAACTCTTTAAATGCATTTACAACCAGAAAATTGTCTTAAAAAATTATATTATTTTGAGCCGCAATAAATATATGCAAATAAGTTTTTAGAATATATTATCAGTTGTTTTCAATTTCATTTAAGAAGAACACGATTTCTTTGCTTTTGTTTAGATGTTCGTAAAATCATATTTGAATTTTCTATACGATGTTGTTACATCTTCCAAAGCTTCTTTAGAATAGAATATTGTACTTAGTAATTAAAATTATGAGCTTTAATTAATTTCGAGCATCTACATTTTTATGAAGTACATTTTAATACCCAGCTATAAGCATTATTATTTAAAATAATAAGAAAAAGATGCTATAACATAAAAATGTATAATTTATTATCAGCTTGTTAACAATCGGCTTTTCAATATGATCACTAGCCTGATTAAAAGGCAACTAAATGGATATTTAGTGAAAAACTGCATCAGACACTTATATCTCATAATTAGCCAACTTTGTTTCAAATTGTAACAAATTGCTAGTTCTACTGTTTTTTACTGTTAAATAATAAATATAAAGAACAAATTTATTATTGACTAATTTTCGATATTTGAGGCCGTCATGGCTTAAGGGCCATAAAGACGTGGACAAGCAACTACTTTCGGGTTTGATCCCAACATCGGTCAGCTCAATATCAGACAGCATTATATCAAGTTTTCACTTGAGTTTATAGATCTCCAAAACTATCCTAAGAATCAAAGAATGCTGTTAAGTATAGTTCTAATGTCACAACTAGGACGAGACAACTGCCAACAAAATGCAACTAAACTATGCCAAAACTATTACTGAATACCCTCGAAACATGTACAGATTGTAATTAAAAAAAAATATTTTAGCTAACATCTACTTTAGCATCTACTAATACTATACTATATACTATATAGAATATTATAAATATAATGGGATTACCAGTTTATTCCAAACACAAACTCCAGTTCAAATTTTGGCAAACTTTCCAATCAAGAAAATTAGCATCATACAAAGTTAAAGCATATCGGTTTCGTAAACCCGAGGTAATTTCGAGTTTAATTAATATTCCATAACGAGTACGTCAACCCTGGATTAAGGGCTATCCCAGGAAGTTGACACAACCGCTTGATATATGTTGCAATAAGAAAGGTTCCTTTATTAAAGGTTTGGCTTTCCCTTCTCTACATCAATGTTGAATTGGCCTCAAGTCAATTATTTGAAATATATATAGTGCCGTTTGTTCCGCTCAAATATATTCTGTGAACATATAATTCGGGGACGGGAATATTTCATTTGCAATAAAGTTAAGTTTTAACCATTAAACTGGTTTAATGCGCTATTACATTCGTGTGCAGCTTACGGTGACGATAGTGTATTAATGACTAAAGTTTAGGCTGTATATTATACCAGTAGTTAAATAATTTGATGTAATTCACTAAACCATCTTTATAAAAGATAATTTTTGGATGTATTTTAGAGTCGCTAAAAACACGCATAGTTCTAGCTAGATAATTTTTATTAGATTAGATATAGTAATTTATGATACATATTAATTTTTTTGTAATTTGTTAAATTTACTACTAGTCTAGAGTTAGATACCTGCTTTGGCCATATAGATTTCAAGCAGTAGTAATATCAAATTTTTACTAGAGATTCTAAATCTCAAATTTGATACCAAATGGAGGAATGGAATGAAAATTATTAAAGGGCTTTTGGCCTTCCTTGGTCCTTGAACTAATAAAGGACTACTGATTGAATAATAAGCATATACCTACTCCGCAATTGAATACCAACCCATATATCCATATAAGCTCAATTACAATAGTACCATATTTGGCTATTAGGCTTAAATGTTCATCAATCCGCCTTAGCGTGCTCTCACAATTATTTCGGCGGAAGGTATCCTCAACAAACAATATTATTGTTTGTAAGGATGCCATAAGAGGAACAAAAGGGACCTTACTAATAGTCGAGGGAAACAATTGATGGTGGAACGACCACGCGATGGAATAGCCTGGCCGATGCTTACTATCAAACGATGAAATCCCTTTAGGGTTCGCTTGCTCGCTGGTTATGTTGTTGGCGAATAGACCTAGGGATTATAATATCAACTTATTGGAGATATGGTAAATAAAAGGGGTTTTAACTAACTAAAGTGTAATTCCACTATTGTTTAACAAACCAAATACCAAAGACAATGGACAATTATCCTAATAAAAATAACAAATAGTTGATTGCTAGATTGCTCTCTCGAGAAATTAAATCATACCTCCTAGAATACGTGAATCTGATCTTTGTTAAAAATGTTTTAAGTACTCTCGCAATTTAATTTCAAAATCTAGTTAACTAGTTGAACTTCCATCCCATGAACTCAAAAGTAACGATAGTGGATTCATAGCAATTTCCAGTAATCGTCTGATTAAATCAGAAGTCGATATCGTTCCGTAGGTTATTTGTGCACGTATTAAAAGATTTGGGACAATTCCTGAGTCGTGTTCAGTTCGCCAACAAATTACCGAACTTCCGAGATTTTCATTACGCCGTAATTGAGGCGCTCTTGCCGACTTCTCGAGTCTTTCCTACATCGAATTTCATCTCAATGCAGTCTTTGGGTAGTTGATCCATGTCGACGAAAGGAAAAAAAGGAAGAAAAATCATTGATTGAAACATTGAAAAAGTAAATCATTTAATCAGCGATCAGAACCACAGGTTCTATGAGTTGTTTATGTTGCATATCTTAATCTAACATTTTTTAAGAGGGAAATCCAGCGGCTGTAAAATTTTACACGATTTTTACTTCAAATTAAATTTATAATCTATAACTTATATTATCATCCTGCTTGATATCGAGCTGTCCTAGGTTTTGATGGAACACGGATCTAGTGTGTGCAAGCTCAAGTTCTTAATCACAAGGTGACTTCCTAGACAAATAATAGTTTTTTTATCGTTTGATATACACGTATAGTTTTTGTTACTATCACATTAAATATTCATTAAAAAAATTACAAACATAACTTTGTTAATATTTTTAATATATAATTATTTTTAAAATGTGTAAACATTGTGTAAAGGTCAAAATATTTCTTTCAATTATTTAACTTCGAAATAATAATTATAGTAAAACCAAAAATCCAGGCCAAAAATCGAAAACAAAAATTTTTGCATTGCTCGACGTTTTGAAGGTTTCTGAACATTTTGGGAAACCTCAGAAAAAATGGATGTGTGTGTATGTGTGTTTTGTATGCTTGCATTTTTTTCGTCCACGTTTTCAGGCGCACGGATCAACCGATTTGAATAGTTCAGAAATATTCGATCCCTATTGATAGGGAGATGCTGAGTAGTTTTTGGCAAAGG
This sequence comes from Ctenocephalides felis, assembly GCF_003426905.1. Lineage (NCBI taxonomy): Eukaryota > Metazoa > Arthropoda > Insecta > Siphonaptera > Pulicidae > Ctenocephalides > Ctenocephalides felis. The sequence goes on from NW_020537324.1 coordinate 65,101,287, forward strand.
CAGATCCAGCCGTTACAGAGATACGGAGCAAAGAGTGCAGAAAATAGATAATCGAGTTTTTGAGAGCACAGAGTATCCGATTTGAATATTCTAAAACATTCAATTTATTAGTTAGATTAGTTTTAATTTTAATTCTGTTCTAATATACTTCAAACAAATAATTTCAACGTTGCAATTCAGTTTATATAATTCTTATAAATATTATACAATGTTACAATATTTATAATAATCTATTTGAAAACATTCAATATTCCTCAAACATTTCGTTACGGTACGGGCAGTTCCAGCAATTTGCCTCAAGGCACGATGCCATACATCCCACTAGTTTAACTTAACTTAACGTTTCAGAAGTTTCTGAACATTTTGGCATACCTTAGAGAAAATAAGTAGGTGTGTGTAATGATGCATATATGTTTGGATTCAATTATTTGACCACGTTTTCGGGCGCACGGATCAACTGATTTAAATGATTCAGAAAGCATTTTGATTTCTAATGATGGGGAAAGATTCTGATCAGTTTTTAAGAAAAACAGGTCCAACCGTTTTGGAGATATATGACAAAAAGTGCAAACAATTGCAATTCGTTTTTTTGGGAGAAAAGAGAAAGATTTGAAAGATACAAAAAAACGTTCTACTTGTATTGATGGAATGAAGAACTCGTTAAATTTTTGGAAAGACATGTCCAACGGTTTTATAGATCAAATAAAAAAGGTATTTGGGAGTTTAAATTGTTTATTAGACATATGCACATCAAATTATCAGATATTTTATAAAGATTTTAATAATAAGTACAAATTTTGTTTACACGATGCTATGCACTACAAGTTGGTATTTGTTATTAATCTGTAAATTAACTTACCAACATATGCATTATGTATTAATATATTTCCACAAACTAAAAATTTGAATAGATTTTTTACTAATCTCGTTAAATTTTTACTTAAAACAAAAACACTAATTGTCGTTTGTGTTTCTTTTAAAAACTTTGCTGAAGAAACCCCCAACGTAGCAATTTGTAGCAGAAAACAATGTCGCGAAAAAGCGAAACAATTAGCATAAATATTAATTAGCATCCGTAACGATCCATTTATCATTTGAGTCGGGTATGCCCTGGTATCGGCAACGGCAATGCGGATAGAGGAAGGACTGTTGTGGGACGCCTAATTAACAATTCAATAACGCCGGCATTCAACATGCTGCGTGCATTGCCTAGGGACAGGGGAGATCAATTGATGGGCAATTAGGAGTATAAATGTCTTAAAAGAATTTGTAATAGAGGCCTGTTGTTTATGCATATTTTTTTCATTAGTGGCTATTTCACATCATTTAATCAGTTAACTGCGGTGCGCACAATATATACACAGTTTTGTGTCTTCAGAATCATAATATATCATATCATAAAATATCATTTTATCCACAAGGTAAAATACCACTCATAACTGTTTCTTATACCGGTGTAGTCTCAAAATATTCGAATTATCTTTAAATTTGAGCATTATTTAAAAAACATATTTTCAATTTAACAGGTTTGTCATGTCAGCGATGTTTGACACTCTTTTATATGAGCCAAGTCAGACACATGTTATATACGATATACGTGATAGTGTAAAAACAAAAAAAAAATAATATAGATCCAGGTCGGTCAAAAATAGCTTTTTTTGTTATAATTTATTTTTGTTAATCAAGACCTTAATGTCTTATTTACAAAATTAATATGTGCAAGAAAAAATACATTGAAATATGTTTGGTAGATCGGAAGGCCATTTCATGCTTAGTCTTTGGTCAAAAATATTATTTCCAGGAATTTTGGCTTTTTTGATACGAGTTTCCATTATACATTATTAACTAAATTGTCTAATAAAGTTACTATGGCCGATGTGAAAATTTTATATTATTGTGAACGCTAATGGACATTGAATCATCAGTTATACTGATGACCAGTATTTTTCTCAATGTAGAGTTATATCACTTTTGCATGACGAGTATACTCGTTAATCATAATCTTAAGTTGATACTTAACTTAAATAAAACATAAAAGGGAATTACTGTAATTTTTTAATTTTTATATATTTTCAATATTTAGTGATTTCTTTACAACTAATTTTTATATTAGCTCCATTCAGCAACAATATCAATTTATGTAATTTAATTAGAGAGTAACAATAGAATAATCTAATATCAATGGTTCATTCGAATATTTCTTGTTAACAGTCTTTATTTTACGTTATCATGAGATTTATTTATTGCACAGAAAAAATAACATTCTAAAGAAAATTAATAAATTATAAATGATTAAGATGCCTCACGAAACAATAATCCTAACACTTTTTTATCCGATGCGTACAAAAGCTCATATTGTTTCAATCACTAATCACAATCAGGAGTTCTAAAACCAATTGCTATGATACATCTCAACTTTGTGATCTTTTTAGAGGACAACCCAGCGATAATCTCAAATTTCTACTATCTAGTTCATAACTTGGAAGGCAATTCAGTGGTAGTCATTTGTGTAAATATTGATTATTTGTTAAAACCATTGCAGGCATAACATGAATAGAAACATATTTTCTAGCAAAAATGGATATCTCTCCTGCTTATTATCAGGATTTGTTCTTTGTAACTTTGTGATTACATGACCAGACGAGTGTTAATTCTATTAAATGGTTTTTTTAAGTTTTATATTATATGTGGTGTTGTAAAGACTCGCTATCAGCTCATTTGAATTATGATCAATTTTTCTTTTGAAGTTAAGGGCACTGCTTTTAATGTCTTCACTGTTTATGAGTGTATCGGTGTCTTGATGAATTAACCAAGTCGGTACATACCTTGGTGCGGATATTGCTTGTCTAAGAATTTTATTTTAGAATCGTTGCATTATTTGTATGTTACTGACTTTAGCAGCACCCATAGATGGATGCCATACATCCAAACTAGTTTGAGGATAACCTTGTATATTAAAATTTTATTGTACATTGACAGTTTTGATCTAATTTATGATATTAGTTATAATGCATAACTATATTATTTGATTTGATATTGATGCAAATAATTATATCTTCAACTTATAAGAAGTCGTTACTGTAAACATACAAATATTAGTAAAATGTTAACTTTATCATTCGTACACATCATAATAAACAAGGAAAGTTTTAATACATTATTTCTTAAGTAAATTTACGCGGCAAAAAAACTACTATGTACCATACAACTTACAATTTTCATATAATAAATTGTTACAAAAACAATTTGATTGCGCCACTAATTAATTTATTATGTTGATTTCTAGCCGAATTAAAATAATATTTTGGCTAGCTATATGAAGTCACGAAGAAATGTAAGAAATTATATTCTGCTGCTTCTTATAACTAAACCTGATTGCAATAAGTCATTTACCAAATTGGCCACCTCTGCCTGTGATGTAAATACTGAAGGATCCCCGAAACACTATATGCGGGGAAGCCGTCGGGCAGTCGATAGCGTTAAGGCGGTCGGAGAGGAGTTATGGGAGTAATCGGCGTACACACAGCATTAATCCTTGGTTTAACTTCAGAAACTGGGCTCTCAGCCGGTACCACTAACAACCCGTCGAGCACCGTAGAGAATCGGCAGTCGTCCCGATGCCAAAATAACTTAGAACAGTGCCGAATAAGACACTTGGAAACTGTAAATCATCTTAGAGATGGTAAAAATGTGATTGATAGAGGATAAATGTATACTGAAAACTTGTGCCGTAGGGAATTGTCCTAACCTGTTAACCGGGTTTGTGTTGTCTCTATAATTTCACATATTTATATTTTATTGATACCAAATGAATGAAAATCTATAAAATATATATTGATTGTTAATATTTGTAAAGTCAAAAAAAGCACAAAACAAGTACAAGTTTAATAGCTGATAAAAAAAATAAATACGCCTTATCCGCACGTAATTTTCGACGACGCCTTTATGTAAACAGGTTAATGTTAATGTACATATAACAGATACTGATCTCTGATATTCCCATCGTTATGTCAGACCTCTGTATCTGAAAAACAAAGACTGGATCTATTTTTATTGAAAACCAATGAATTCGCAATGCTGTTATATATAAATCGAATGTATTCTTAATTAACTCAAGCCTATAGTCATTTTGCCCAAATTGTGTACGGAACCATATACGGAAATGCACTACACCCACTAAATAAAATAAAATCAATTGAACATGTATTGTTTATAAGCTTTGACAAAACTTAATATTATCCAAAACAAAGAAGTAGGAAATTGCTTGAATTTTTTGTAATTATATTAATTTACCTTCCAGGAAAATTGATTATAATTTCACTAATCTATTAATGTAATATAAAATTTTGTTCATAACGCATTTAGTTCTTAATTTCAATACACGCTCTCAGAGGCGTCGGAAGCAAATTTTTGATGGGTGGGCTCTTTTTTTGCACGATCTATTAATTTATTATATAACTTCTTATATACCTAATTATATATCTAATTATATATAACTATTAATATAATTAGTTTAATTTATTAGAATATCCCATTATGTCATTCTCAAAATTGACACGAAAAATAGATTTAAGGACCAATTAGACAATTGATTTTAGCATCCACCTATGCCTACATTGAATTTGAATTATTCAAGAGGATTTGTGCAAAATTGAACTAGAAATTTCTGAAAGCATTCTTCATGCAACTATTTTTACACATAAAGATCCTATATATGAATAATAACTTGAACAAAGTTATTAAAATAATTTAAAAAAAATAAGTGAGGAATCTCCTAATCGAAGATTAAAAAAAAATGGTCATACGATCTTAAATGAAATGAAGAGAGATATCTCATTAGAGAAACTCTTTAAATGCATTTACAACCAGAAAATTGTCTTAAAAAATTATATTATTTTGAGCCGCAATAAATATATGCAAATAAGTTTTTAGAATATATTATCAGTTGTTTTCAATTTCATTTAAGAAGAACACGATTTCTTTGCTTTTGTTTAGATGTTCGTAAAATCATATTTTGAATTTTCTATACGATGTTGTTACATCTTCCAAAGCTTCTTTAGAATAGAATATTGTACTTAGTAATTAAAATTATGAGCTTTAATTAATTTCGAGCATCTACATTTTTATGAAGTACATTTTAATACCCAGCTATAAGCATTATTATTTAAAATAATAAGAAAAAGATGCTATAACATAAAAATGTATAATTTATTATCAGCTTGTTAACAATCGGCTTTTCAATATGATCACTAGCCTGATTAAAAGGCAACTAAATGGATATTTAGTGAAAAACTGCATCAGACACTTATATCTCATAATTAGCCAACTTTGTTTCAAATTGTAACAAATTGCTAGTTCTACTGTTTTTACTGTTATATAATAAATATAAAGAACAAATTTATTATTGACTAATTTTCGATATTTGAGGCCGTCATGGCTTAAGGGCCATAAAGACGTGGACAAGCAACTACTTTCGGGTTTGATCCCAACATCGGTCAGCTCAATATCAGACAGCATTATATCAAGTTTTCACTTGAGTTTATAGATCTCCAAAACTATCCTAAGAATCAAAGAATGCTGTTAAGTATAGTTCTAATGTCACAACTAGGACGAGACAACTGCCAACAAAATGCAACTAAACTATGCCAAAACTATTACTGAATACCCTCGAAACATGTACAGATTGTAATTAAAAAAAAATATTTTAGCTAACATCTACTTTAGCATCTACTAATACTATACTATATACTATATAGAATATTATAAATATAATGGGATTACCAGTTTATTCCAAACACAAACTCCAGTTCAAATTTTGGCAAACTTTCCAATCAAGAAAATTAGCATCATACAAAGTTAAAGCATATCGGTTTCGTAAACCCGAGGTAATTTCGAGTTTAATTAATATTCCATAACGAGTACGTCAACCCTGGATTAAGGGCTATCCCAGGAAGTTGACACAACCGCTTGATATATGTTGCAATAAGAAAGGTTCCTTTATTAAAGGTTTGGCTTTCCCTTCTCTACATCAATGTTGAATTGGCCTCAAGTCAATTATTTGAAATATATATAGTGCCGTTTGTTCCGCTCAAATATATTCTGTGAACATATAATTCGGGGACGGGAATATTTCATTTGCAATAAAGTTAAGTTTTAACCATTAAACTGGTTTAATGCGCTATTACATTCGTGTGCAGCTTACGGTGACGATAGTGTATTAATGACTAAAGTTTAGGCTGTATATTATACCAGTAGTTAAATAATTTGATGTAATTCACTAAACCATCTTTATAAAAGATAATTTTTGGATGTATTTTAGAGTCGCTAAAAACACGCATAGTTCTAGCTAGATAATTTTTATTAGATTAGATATAGTAATTTATGATACATATTAATTTTTTTGTAATTTGTTAAATTTACTACTAGTCTAGAGTTAGATACCTGCTTTGGCCATATAGATTTCAAGCAGTAGTAATATCAAATTTTTACTAGAGATTCTAAATCTCAAATTTGATACCAAATGGAGAAGCATCTTGGAGCATTTTTGAGATGTATATTCTTCATTAGAAATATATCTAATATAATCTTATCAGAAAGAAAATGGTTATCCACTGGGTTGCCTGGGGAAACACTAGGTTGTAAAATGTACTCTACAATAGTTGATAGAATACATATTTCTGATTACTGTTCAAATATTAGGTTGTCAAATATCTCCCTTCCGCTTTTTATATATATATATATATATATATATATATATATATATATAAAAGCGGAAGGTAGATATTTGACAACGTAATATATGTACCATTTTCACCACGAACTCTCTGATCTGCACTATTAACTATATTTTTTAACTTAATTGTGATAGATACCTAAAATAATTAGTGGTGTATGGCATTGTGTTTTAAGTGCAAATTGCTAGAACTTTCCCTATCAATTTTTTTTAAAAGAGAATTTTGAAATTTTTGAGAAAAATGACTTTTTTGAAATACGCACACACATACATCCATTTTTTCTAAGGTATGCCAATATGTTCAGAAACTTCTGAAACGTAAAGAACTGCACAAATTTTAATTTTCGATTTTTTATGCAATTACTATAACCTACCTTATGGAAAATTACAACAATGAATATCTTTACGTTTTAAAGGTTTCTAAGTATTTTGGCATATCTTATAATAAAAAAGTGTCTGTGTGTGTATACATACGGGTACGAATTATCGTCGATGATTTTGAGAGCACGGATCAGCCGATTTGAATGATTCAAATAACATTCTATTTTAATTAATGGGACGTGCTAATTAGTTTTTATCAAAAGCAGGTCCAGCCGTTTTGAAGGTACCGGGAAAAAAGTGCAAACAATGGTAATTTCATTTTATGGAATTGCAAAGAATTGTAGCATCCGATTAGAATAATTTATACAATATTTCACTTAACGGAATGAAAAATTTATTACAATTTTGGGAGTGCAGATCTAGCAGTTTTGATAATCTAAAAAAAGCCATTTGGCGGTCAAAAATTTGTATTATACATATGATCATCAAATTAACGGATATTTTATAGAGATTTGTATAATTATTACAAATTCATAATAATCAGTATTCTTTGGGTTCCGTATCAAGATCTATTATGTTTAAAGTTTATTTAAAAAGTTCAAACAAATCTACTCCACATTTTGTCAGTATAAATCAACCGACTTGAAAGATTTTTGAAGATCTCATCAAAATTTTTATATCATTTTCAATCTGTATATGTATCCTATTCTATATTCTTCTTATTTTTTGTTCTTCTTATTTTTCTTCAATTCTTGCTCTGTTTTTCAAATTTCTAACTCTAATTAACGTATAGTTTCATTCCATTTTTTTTCTTCATTCTTCTTTTAATTTCAGCTCAGTTCTAATATTTCTTTTCTTACTCCAAATACAATTCAGCTATTCGAACTCTGTTATTCCTATTTTTTTAATTTTTATTTAAATTCTACTTAACAACACAATTTTTATTTGATCTCAAATTAACTATACATATTTTTTCTCTATATTCTAAGTCAATGACAAGATTTGATCCGAAGATCCCTGTCGTGTGAATCGAGCACGCTACCAAGAGAGCTATGCTCGCCACTCTAAATATTTCAAAATCCTCAAAAATTTTTTTTTGAGAATTATAATAATTTTTAAGAGCATTTAAAAATTCTAACTTGCAGTACGGAAAGTTCCACCAATTTGCTTTAAGGGACAATGACATGCACCAGTATAGTTTTCGTGCATAAAATATGAAGTGAAATTACGAAAGCCACTTTTAGTTGTTACATTACCTTTATCAAAAAACAAGAAGTTACAATTATATGTAACCACCAATTAGTAACTTCCATAAATCAATTAAAGGTCAACAAAATCTCAGTTACCATTTATAAGTTAAATTATCTCTAAATGCTCGCTGCCGAATTCTCTCTTGAATTATTAAAGATTTTGATTGCCGTATCTATATTATATCGGTGTCGGCTAAAAAATACATCTGTCTATTGGATGTTGTCAGGTATTGATTTAGCTTTACAATACGAATACGGATACCTACCACCGACACGGACATATCTGGCGATGGCGATGGGCAGGCAGCAGCATATTTACGTCATGGACATTACATCGAGCGATACGGGCGCAGAGTAATCTATACGACCCGCACCTCTACGGTCAAATGGCTATTATGTATCATGTTTTTGTGCATATTATGATAATACATATGTCGGTGATGAATTATCTATTCTAGGGTAGATTGCACTAAATTAGATAGGTACATTGGGTACATAATTTATAAGCATAGGAATTTAACGTTATCTCCGTGGTAGAGTTTCTTTACATTTTTTAAATTATTTGGTGATGATTGGTTTTGCAGCAAAGGTTTATTTAATTTCAAGTTCATAGAAATGATCTAATTGCATTTTTAAATGATATGGTAAAAGAAGCTTTGTCGACAAATAAGCTTAAAACACCTTATAGTGTACAATCACCTTTTTCATCATATTATGATAGAACCAATATGGACTTACGGCATCCAATTGCGGGGCGCCGCGAGCAAATTGAACATTGTGTTAATGCAACGTGCCCAGTCTAAAATTTAGAGACAGATTATTAATGCTCCTTGGTTCATAAGCAATAAAACCTTACACGTGATCTTAATGTAGAATTTGTAAACAGAGTAAAAAAAATAAACAATCTTCAACATTTTTAAAAACTGGAACATAATTTAAAATCAATATTCACTCAGCTTTTTGAGACGCTTTCAAGAACACTAAAGAAAAACCTAACTAATGATAATTTTGAAGACCTTTAAAACTACAACATCTGTGTAAAAATGTACAGGATGGACGAATCACTCATTGAAGTGATTTTCCAACTATTGATATTGTAAAATTCGTCACAACAATTTTTGTCTGTTTGAAGGTGTGTGTGCGAGTAAATCATCTAAGCATATTTGCTCATAGGTTTGTATAAATATTTTGATAATACGTTACGAGTGCCTGGTAAATTACCTGTCTTACAATATTTTGAAACCAGAATATAATACTACAATATATTTGCACTTTGATGACTTTTTATAATTAAATCATTTTGTAGTCTCATCAAATTTAGTAAATTTAAACTATGACTCCATCATTATACGAAGTTTCATCAAATTCGCCGATTACCACGAATCACAACTATCTTAAGAACCGCTTTTGAATTTTTAAAATCGGTTCTGAATTTTTCGCTACACGTGGCCAATAAAATTTTATCTGAACTTTAATTATACACCATAATGACTTTTTGATTGTTTCATGACTACTTAACAATAACATCTATTCTATACATACTTGAATTATTAAAATATGTTTTTACATCAATTAATAAAAATATTGAATGCGTTGATAGCAGTTCATATTATCAATAAAAAAGATTATTAATGTTAGAACAATATTTACAAAATTATATATGCATGAACTATCATGCGTAAATCTATGGCATAAAACTACTCGAACAGATTTAAGCTTCATATAAAGTTGGGTAGCACAAACACATCTATATATGTATACATATATACATATATATTAGTATAAGGATAAGTATCAAAACTACTAAAAGTCAGAAGCTTTAATCAGAGCGTCCTAGTGCCTACAAATTGAACTTTTCCATCGGGAAATCTGATGAACATGACAACGTAGTACATACACGGGATTATACCGTGCGAGCTTTAAAAGCTTTTCCTGATGTTTAACCGTAAACTTATACTGCTAATATAAACTGTCCCAGATTCACAAACTTCCTAACAGTAATATAATTTTATCAGATTATACGCATTAAAAATTCAAAGCTGTAAAAAGTTAATGCCAAAATATATATTACACTTAAAAATTATTAATTACAATATTTAGTCAAGTAGTTAAAAATATCCATTTTACTTTTTATTTGCAAGTTTGAAAATCTCAATATAAAACATGTTTCAATTCAATTCTTAATTAAAAATAATTATTGTTTTTTTAGCAATAACATTATCAAAATTTATAAGAGTAGTAAGTTTGGATTTTCAAATCATTATTTTCATATAATAACCAACATATTATTGTTGCCCTATTCCAAAGCAATTGCAGAGATTAAAATAAATTTGTTAATATGACTGATTTTCAACAGCAGTTGTATGTAATTTTAATATTGAATTTTATTAAAAAAATAATTAAGTTCTTTCTGTGTTGAGTCCTAAGATAGATAATTTAGATTATATTTACGAAAAGAGACTGACATGCCCAAGTAAATTAAAATGAAAAATCACTAGGAACTTAGATTTTCAAATATCATTTTGACGCGACTTCGTTAGATTTATACCCTTAGATTCGATACCCTTCGGTAAAATCGATAACAAGCAGTAATGATACCGACCGAAATATATTTTTGATCTTAGAGAATCTGTTAAGGATTTTTTTATTTTTTATTGGCCTCGCTTATTCGAGCATTTAGCCACCTACATTATTCTATACAATCATTTATCCTATACAATCTTTAATATCATACTATGTTCTTCATATAATCATATTCTTTATATACTTCTTAACTTAGCTTCATTCTTCTTCCTTCTTCTTTACTATCTCATTTCATCTTCTATACACTTCCTCTTTTTCTACTATATTCCTCATTTCATCTTCTAAACTCTTTACTTCAATTCAGTCTAATTCTAATTCTTAAATTTTTATACATTTTGATTATTTTACTTACATATTTTTAATTACAATTCATAATTTGATTAAATTCCAAATTAACTACTTAATATTTTTCAATTTCTTGCCGGAGATTCGAACTCAAAACCTCCAGCTATTTCCGCGATGTTAAGGACTAATTGCTTAAAAAAATCTGTATTTTACTCTACCTCATAATCTATTTCAATTTTATTCTACTGTAATTCCACTGTAAGATTCGACTCAGTATTACTCGATATATATCGTTTTTTTCGTTATTTTTTTATAATTATTTTTTCAAACAATATTCTTGATTCTCATTCAATTCCTGTAACTATTTTCAGTATCAATAAAACATGGTATTTAACAACCCACAAATTCCGCGAATGAGAATTTGACGACGAGAGATACATTTTCATTTCGATGATCCGATTTGCAAACGGCTACTAATAGCGGCTTACACTAAACCGTGACTTAATCCAGCTTTTGTTCCGTGCAGATAGATATAGAGGAATGTATGCACTATTTCCCATTGAATACGCATTGCATTACCCCGGCGGCCGCCCCAAACCTGACGTGGGCCGCCGGGACTGGGAGAAATGTGACGGCGCGCGGTCGTGTGCCCTGGCTCGGCTCGGCTTGGCTTGGCTGACGGTATATGCACGTCAGCTTAGCCATCGCCGTTTACGCTGTCGTATGCATTCGCTTGTGACTGACAATAAGCTCTATTAAATTGAGAGGCGCTGTTCCTGGTTTGTTTAATGTATTTATAAGAGGATTTATAAATTATGAGTGGACATGTCGTTTGTAATTAAGCAGTTAAAAGCAGATGAGTTATGTTTGAAACGTAATTGAAACAAAAAGAGGCGCGAATTTGAAATCGTAAATCGTTGCAATATTGATATATATATATATATATCTATATATATATATATATATATATATATATATATATATATATATACATTTTACCACAGATTAATTGGAGTGCTGAAATTATGGGTGTAGTCAGGAGTAATTTTTTAAGATCTTCCGACTTTATCTTCCTCTAGAATTGAAACTTTATGATCATTTTTAATTTTTTTCTATATATTCTAAATATTATTTACAAACTTGTGAAAAATATAGTCGAAATATTATTTAATAATTGTTATTTATTACTAGTAGAGCATGGCATCTTAACATCTTATTAGTTCATTTTGTCAATATAAATATAATGACGCTCCGTAATTTCAGAAACTGAAATATCATTTTTGGTACTTTTCTCAGTCTCATATCTTTGAAACTGGGCCTACCTTGGCAAAAACTAATCAAAACGTCTTACAATCAATAGGAATCCAACGAATGATTAGGATATTGTTATTTTATATAATTCTATATTTGGTTTTGGCAGCACGGGTCGTGTGCAATGATTATTAAGGTTCTAACGTTTAATAACATTGTTCTAACATAGCTATTTTGAATTTACACTTTTATTTAGTAAAAGTCAATTATGTGACTCTATTTTGAAATATTAAATATATTTATTCAATTATTAATTTATTACTTACTATGTACTAACAGTTGTTTTCTTTTGTTACAGGTCAGTACAACATGCATAATGCTTCATTTATTAAGAAGGTTGCAGTAAGTACAGTTAATCTTTGTCAGTAGACGTATTATTTTATGATTTTAGTAATTATATATATATATATATATATATATATATATATATATTAGGGTGGTCCTTAAAATGGTCATTTTCGAATTTCCTTGCTCCCAGGGGCTCAAATGGTTCCAAATTGATAAAAAACAATTCTCTGAAAGTTTTAGCTCTTAATATTAATGTTTAGATAGAGCGCAATTCAATCAAAGTTTGTATGGAAAGGGCATGGAAAAAATTTTGAAAGAATAAAAAAAATGTTTTAGGTATAACTTAGCGATAAATGAATCAGTTTTATTCATTTATTTGTTCGCTAAATTACATCTAAACAACATTTTTTTAATTTTTGTAATTTTTTCTATCCTATTTCCATACAAAACTTTGATTGAATTGCGCTCTATCTAAACGTTATTATTAAGAGCTAAAATTTTCAGAGAATTGTTTTTTATCTATTTGGAACCATTTGAGCCACTGGGAGCAAGGAAATTCGAAAATGACCATTTTAAGGACCACCCTAATATATATATATATATATATATATATATATATATATATATATATCTCAGAATATATATGTGATTTTCGTGATAGTAATTATCTGAATGTATATGTGATCTACATTACAAGTCATTTTGACGACATCAAATTGACATCAAACTCAATATCTGAAAATTCGACAATTTGCATTTATTGCAATATAATGAAATTAATTATGCAAAATATTTTTCGTAGTTTTTTATGTGTAATGTGTTCATCCCTTAATATTTTCATCCGATATTTTACATATTCCTATATATCGAATTACGACGTGTTTTCTACATACTGGGGATGTGCGCAATTGAATCATCGAGTATTAGGAGCGCGTGCTTAAGTAAACGGAAAATGGTTTTCCATGCTTCGTCGTATTTTTTCCACTAGTTATTTTGTATCTAATCTTTATTGGATTAGGGTTTCAAGAGTTTACTGAACGCATATCTGTTACTTGCTTTTACTTCAGCACGGTTAGGTTCTTTTAATTTGGCGTAAGACGCCAGTAGAGAGTATTGACAGAGCTATGTGGTATATTCAATAATTGCAAAAAATTTAATTTTTTAATATTTATGAACTTGACCTTGTTGCAGCATAGAGGAACTGAATTATCGCAATATATTCTATGTATAGAATTCGATTTTGTGCTTTTGGTTTTGCATGCCAGTTATGTTGTATCGTAGTCATATAAACCATATATAAGCATGGTCATATAAATACTATTTTTCGAGACGGCAGAGCATATTATAGGTAAATGGCATGGTGTCTTAAAGCAAATTGCTGGAACTTCTCGTACCGCAATTCAATTTTTTAATGATTTTTTATGAAAACTTTAAAGAGTTTAAATTTTTTAGAATGTCGAATTTTTTGAAAAGGATTTGACTTTTTTAAAAATGCGATTCATTTGTATTTTTTTGGAAGCAGTCGCACTGCGTAGCTGTTTTAAAGAAATCAACTGTATTTTGAATCATTCAAATCGGTTGATCTTTGTTCTCGAAATCGTCGATTAAAAATTGTATCCATACATACATACATACATTCACACGCATACATCAATTTTTTATAAGGTAGTCATAATGATCAGAAAACTTTGAAACGTAAAAAATATATCTCATTTTTTATTTTTTTGATTACTATAACTTACCCTATGGGTAGTTAATAAGAATCTGCGCGTTATATTTGCGTCCTTTCATAAATTTTTAAAGCAGTTGTAAAATATCATCCTTTATTGTGGTCATATCAGAAATAACCAAATAAATTTCACATGTATGTATAACTTACCAAATCTACTCCATATCAAACAATCGTGCGCCTCTGAATCGAATTTGCGGTATGTCCATTCCCTGTCATTCGGCAAATCGGTCATTGTGTACTGTGCTAACGTATCGGTAATGGGATTCTAATACCATAACGAAATCCTTTCGGCCCGTGTCGATGCTGGACGCAATCAGAATGCTCCACTATTCCACTATGCCAGTGTTCCACTATTCCGTTGCTCCGGTGGCAGCCAGTTGTTGAATTTGCAGCTTTGTGCGTTTTCCATTGCAATCGCAATGCAACGCAACGCAACGCACAAATGTTAGCACAATCTATTATCCACTCCCGGCTGAAGTGGCGCCCTTTCAAATACAAAACACGGGGCTCGTGTCGACGCACAGCATGTGGGAGAGGGCGAGATTTTGGTACGGTGGAGGGATGTTTGCGTTGCCGTTTGCTCTGTAGCAGGCGGCAAGGAGAATTTCAATGTGTTTGGATGATGGAAAATTTTGAAGATATGTAGTTCTTGCTGCTTGTTTTCTTGAAATTTTTGCGTTTTTTTGGAATGCGTTATTTCGATTCATTTTCATAAATATTATTTATTGAACGGGATAATCTTGGATTTCCACCTTGTGTCCCAGGTTTCACTAAAAGCAAAATTTCTCTCGGATTTACATCTTTTGACCAGGATGTGTTTTTAAAAAATGTAGGTTCAAATTTTTTTGCAATTACTTGATCATAATATTACAACTACCCATCAAATATCAGAGAAAGATAAGTATTAAGTTGCAATACAACAAATTTGCTTATAAAAAACAATACGTTAAGAATGAGAAAAGGCGTGTTAAAAGGAATTTGAACTTTTATTTTCAATTTAACAAAAATCATGAAAACGAAAGAAGTGTTAATTTTTAAGTTAAACATAAAGAAAATTGAACAGAGTTTTATATAAGGCTCAAAAGCAAAGAAAAAAAAAATAGATAAATAATACATAACATCATGGTAAAAGAAGAGTATAATATATAATTGAATAATGAAGTATTTACTGAAAGCTGTAGTTCTGATTAAAAGATGGATTTATATAAATAAGGCTTCTATGTTGTATTCTTAATTAGTATATATTATTTTAACATCATATTCCAGTTATTTAGCGTAAAACTTTCCCTGTCCCGGTTTAACAGAATAAAAATTGTTGTCCCAGGTTTGACCCATATAAAACATGGGCACCTTAATTGAAATCACATTTGTAAAGTGTTCGTTTTGCATTCAAACTGCAAACTAGTGGTGGCATCCTTTAAGGCAATTGGTGGATATTTCTATACCGTTATTTAAATTTACTGATAACTGTAATTTTTTGGACTTTTGAAATTTGAAACCTATTTGTTACCCATTCAATCAAAAATTCAGGGGAAATTTGGTTGGGCTATATAACTGAAATTTTAATATTAAAAAAACTTTGTACGGTACCCAAAGAAATGGAAACAAAATTTGTGTTTATTATTACAATCTCTATACAATCTTTGATAAATTATGAATGTGCATATATCTTGTGATCATTTTTAATCGCCAAATAGCTATTTTCTTACACTTTTCTTCTGGATCTCCAAAGCCTATGAGCCTGTCTTTCCAGATATTTAATCAATTCTTCACTCCGTCAATGCAATTGAAATATTTTTTAAAAATGTAGTAGAGAAAATTGATTAACTTTCATATATAATAATAAAATACTTACAAAATGTAGTATGTGTCTCCAGTAATTTAAGACACGAATGACATTCTACATTGTTATAAATAATCTAGCATTTGCATTTAGTTTTGAAATACTCAGACTTTTATAGGTGAGCAAAAAATAAGAATAATTGTGAAGTAAATCTGGGATACAAATTTTGGTTTCTGATTTTGAGAGCACGGAACAACCGATTTTAATGATTCACAATTAATTCGATTCGTTTTTGACGTAGGCAGGTATAGATGTCAACGAACCATCTGATAAGAATAATTAAAATAACATTCTACTCGTTTTAGTGAAATGAAGAATAAAAGTTCAAAAAATGTCATTCAGCGGTCAAAAATAAACGTTAGACTTATGAAAATCAAATCATCAGATATTTTATAGAGATTTTAATAATAACTATAGTTGTTGTTTCCATTTCTTTGGGCTTCGAACCAAGATTTATAAAGTTTATATAGTTCAAATAAATGTATTTAACAACTGACTTGAATGGGTTTTCAAAATTCTCAAAAAATTTTTTTTTTCAAAATTAAAAAAAAAATCCATTACGGTACGTGAAGTTCTGTCAGTTTGCCTTATGGCACGATGTCACGACGTGCCTTAAGGTTAAATGTTACTTTGATTTCTACTTGTTTATAATAAAATAAATATCCATCAATAGACTCATGAATATTTTTTTTAACCAGATAACAACACACCAACCCTCCAATTTTCTCTTATAATATTATTCACATATATATGTTAACATCCGTATCTCAATTTGCCAGTCAGAGCCTGCATTGTTAACGCGATAACATATAACGTTTATATTTTCTTACGGCTTATCAAGGCTCCCGCCAGCCGAAAGCCTTGCCTCCACCGTGTTTTCTCGCACCCCGGTTCATTTGACTTGTTTGCTGCGTATTTGTCGGTGTCTGTGCTCACAGTGAGAGATTCGCGCCCTCTCGCTGGATGTTTGTTCGCGTCATATTCACTCTGTTTCGTGTGAGAGCGATCTGTAAACAGAATCCATGTTGATTGCTGTGAAATAACACCGAATTAGACAACAGGATAAAGGAATGGTGATGGAATATGCGTTTGTGAAAATTTAATTAACTTTTATTTCAGTTGAATAATATAAGGGCTTCATAATCTGGATAACGACTCATATTGTCTATTGCAAACTGTTTTAACACACATTTCACACGTCATGGGAACGTGTATGTTATAGCATTCATTTTTATTGTGATGCATAATTACATGATCGTTATAGCATTTGAAATTTCAAGTTAATTATTTTAAATTCAATTGTATATAATCTTATGTGTTTGTAATTATTATACCTGTCAAGGTAATGACTAACTGTTTATTTATTATAATATTTTAGCATTATCTTCTCTTTTCTCGTAATCACAAAATAGCTTGGGCAACGACAATGCGTAAAATAGATGCGTAAGACTTGACGTAGATACTATAGCATTTACAGTATTTTTTTGTTTTTTTTTTTTATTTTCTTATAAATTACAATCTGTCTAAATAGAAAAACATTGAGTAATCAGTTTGACAAATAACATAGAATTTTAAAAGGAAAACTCAGTGCTTCGCCTGTTATTAATGTACTAAATTATATCTTAATTAAATTTTGATATTATAAGAAAAGAAACTCAATTATATACATACAATTATAAATAAAGTACATTACACACACTACATTTACACATACATACACAAACCTATCATAGATAATGTGGTAGAACAAATTATTATGGATTAAAATGTTAGATCTATTAAATGCTTTCTTTTTAGTCTTATATTATGTGTGGTGTTGTAAAGACTTGCTACCAATTCATTTGGTTGGTGGTCAATTTTGCTCTTGAAGTTAAGGGCACTCTTTTTAATTTCTTCACTGATTGTAAGTGTATCGGTGTCTTGATGAATTAACCATGTCGGTACATACCTTGATGCGGATATTGATTCTCTGAGTATTATTTTGGAATCGATGCATTATTTGTATGTTAATGACTTTAGCAGCACCCTATGAATGAATGCCATACATCCAAATTGGTTTGAGAATTTATCGTATATAACGATTAAAATTATGATAATAATCTGACCTGGAAGATATTGTTCAATTAAGTTTCATATATCACAACTAATTCAAAAATAAAATGACTGTCAATGTTTGTACCTTGCTGAAACTTTTACAGCCCGCGAAGGTGTTAATATAATGTATTTTAGATATATTAATAGACTTACAAATTTTGTGTATAGTATAATTTTAATCATTTAATTATTTTGCATGTTTGTTTAACCAGTTAATCGTGGCGCTCACATCGACGGTGCGCCCAGTTTTGTGTTGACCAAGCTAAAAAAAATCTTTGTATATATTAATATTTTATTTATTCTAAGTGTTATGTATTATTACAACATTTTAAAAATTATATATATTTATATATATATATATATATATATATATATATATATATTTCTTAATTTTTACGATTGATTCAAACTTACATTTTATTTCATTTATTCTTTTATGTAAAATGAAAATAAAGTTCATATTAGAAATTGGGTACTCATTAAACCAGCAATAACAAATCATTAATGAACTTAATAAATATTTTTTGCGTGGTTTATGTGCTTGTTTCAAAACATATAACCACATGTTGAAATGTCATCGAGTTATAATAATAATAAACCCACGTTGAAAATATATTGCGACGTAGTACGAGCTGTATATATACAAAAGGTTTCAATACAAAAAGTAGGACTGGAATAAAATCAAAAATATCTACAATTACAATTCGTTAAAAAAGTTGAACAAATATAATTTTATAGAAAATAGAAAGTATTTTATATGGCTTATTAATAATAGCTTTGGCCATGCAAAAAGTGTTTAGATTCGGGAACCACATCATCTGTCAACCTGATATCAAGCTGTTGCGATCAGTTTATACTTGTAAATATAGACCTGAATATCTATGCAAGTGGAATGAGCTTAATTACTATATCAAATTGGAAGTATACATCAATCCTAAAAATTTTTTCTTAATAATTATCTGTCAAATATAGATAGGGCAACCGCTGGGTTGCTTTCTAAAATCAACCTTGTTAAACGAGAAGTTTTGTCAATAACATTTTTTAGATCTATCGAGTACGGAATATGCGTATATAGGACAACCGTTGGGTGACTTTCTGAAAACGAACTTGTTAAAGGAGATATTTCCTCAATAACAGCTTTTAGATCTGTTAGGTTCTGAATATTCCTCAGAACAGAAGATAAGCAAAATCATCAACAGAGTTCTTGATAGGTGTAATAACAATCTTATAATTTGAATATGTTAATCCTTTATTTGTCTAATGTATGAAGATATGCTAACATTATTATTATTCATAACATTTCTAGATGCTTTACATATCAGAATAAGTTCACGTAGACAAACGTAAATGTGCCAGATTTAAAGTTAAATTGTAATAATAATTTATTTTATAAAGTTTGTTAAATAGATGTATATGACATTGTTTTTTCAAGTAAAAACTACATCAATATAGGAACAAAAATCAGAATTAAATTTCTTCATCGCATTAGTATATGTTAAGAGTCTAATAATTGGACATAGAATCAATAAAACACATAAATTCTATAAAAAATGTTTTAAAATTTATAACATAGCATTCGGAAATAATCTTAGCCTTCAGTGGATATTCAAAGTAAAATGAAAAAACTAAAATATTTAAAAATTGAGATTGCAAAATTATGAAAAGTAAGAAGTACTTACAATTTGCTTTTCTTATTATTAGTGATAAACTACGAGCTTAATAACGATCAGAATTTAAGGATCCTAAAAGCGGTGAAGAGTTTTATTATTTCAATTTCTGTAATACTGATGTTTTTTTCATTGGTGCAACAATACCTCGTGAAAGCGATTTTCACTTGCAATTATAATACTATCATATCAAGTGAAATTCGATGTCACCACTGCTTGGCATCAGGCTGCTCGAAGCATATTTTAAATCTGGGACTTTTAA
>NW_020537324.1:65121755-65142795 GCF_003426905.1 Ctenocephalides felis
CCAGGAGGCGCTATTGATGCGTAATCAAATGAACCAGGACGGCGTGAACGGAAATAAATATGGACACGTCGAGAGAAATAATTAAAGATAATTCTATTTCTGGACTTGTTACGAGGTGTTTGCTATGATTGATAGAATATGTTGATAAAATTAATACACGAAAATATAGGTACAAATATGTGAAAAAGTACAGACACACAGAATAAAAGTATAGATGTAGCAAAACTAACAAGAAAAATCTCTGGTTACTATCCTGATATTTTGATAAATCTTGGCATGGTGAAAGAG
Source organism: Ctenocephalides felis (assembly GCF_003426905.1). Taxonomy (NCBI): domain Eukaryota; kingdom Metazoa; phylum Arthropoda; class Insecta; order Siphonaptera; family Pulicidae; genus Ctenocephalides; species Ctenocephalides felis. The sequence continues at coordinate 65,122,044 of NW_020537324.1, forward strand.
TTGATAGTCAAACCGAATAATTTGAAATATTATAGGCCTATGAAAAGTAGTTTATTCATAAAAGTGGATTAAAGTTTGGAAAGACAGCTCGATATTTCTATATTTGTTACGTGGTGTTTGCTATGACTGATAGAATTAGAGATGGGCAACTCACTCCGGAGTTATCACTCAGATACAACTCCTCCCTCGGAGTGAATCCGAGTGGAGTTGTCTCACAGGATTTGTCATATCCGACTTCCCTAAACTGGTACTAAAAATCTGGTACTGCGTTTTGCTTTGGGAAGGAAGCTGTCGCTTTCTCGTCTCACAGGCAGTTTTTTGACCTTTTAGGTATACGTTTTTTTCCAGAAAATACAAAATATTACTTCAAAGATACAGAACAATGAAATGTTCAAGTGTTCAAGTGTGAATAGCTCCAAAGTATAATTTATTGAATAGTATCATAGAATATATTGAAAAAATTACAAAAGAAAAAAGATTGATATAAATATATAAAAAAGTACCGATACACGAACTGAAGGTATAGATTTTGCCAAACTAACAAGGAGAACTTATGGTTTATTGTCCTGGAATTTTGATAGAAGAATTTATGGTCAAAATAAATAATTTCCTATAATAATTAGTTTATCTATAAAAACTGATAAAAGTTTGGAAAGACAGACCGCTCGCTATTTCAGTATTTGTTACGAGGTGTTTGCTATGATTGATAGAATATGTTGATAAAATTAACACGAAATTATAGATACGAATATATGAAAAAGTACAGATACAAGAAATAAATGTATAGAATTATCAAAAAAACTAGGAAATCCTTAGGTTTACTATCCTGCGATTTTGATAAAACATTGCATATAGTCTATACATTTAAGCTTAAATTAGGTAAGAATCTCGGAATTCGAATTGCCCAGCTAAAAGTCTGTAAATACTTGTATATTGATACCCTAAAGCAGTTGTCTCAAAACCTACATATGGAAGGATGTCAATACCATATGTAGGTTTTGAGACAACTTTAGGGTCAATATACAAGTATTTACATACTTACAGCTGAGTTTCTCGAATTTCGAGGTAAACTTACTGTAATGAACTCGACTAATAACGAAAAAGTTGATATCCAAATCGAATAATCTAAAATATCATAGGCCTGTGAGAAATGGTTTAATTATGAAAATTAATAAAAATTTAAAATATCAGACCGTGCACAGTCCGTACTTCTATAGTTTTCCGAATTAATATCTCTCGGTAGTTCAGTCGTTTTAGGTGCCCTCAGTTTTATAGATAATATAAAACAATGATCTGGTTCAAACCCCGCCAGCGTACAAATATTTTTTTGAACGTATTTTCATGTTTGAATAATAAAATATTGCAAAAATATTTATAATTATCATCTCACTGCATATTTTGCGAACAATAATTGATATCAAAATCTATAAGTACATGTATTATGCATTACTTAAATCCATCTTACATCTATTATATTAATGGGCTCATTCTGCCTCAAAACAGATCATGTTTTCAAATTCCATACATTATGCTACTGAATCATACTGAATACTGTCAAAATGTCATGTGGTTGCTGTCATTCAGACGTTTCGCACATAAACTGAAACCTTACTCGTATGTTATGAAGCTGAGTCAGAAAGACCCTGCTATCTAAAATTGTTTTTTGACATTTGTGCGGTTACTATGTTAGGTTTTCTATCCGCAACCTGAAAAAACGCCTGAGTGCACAGCAACTACATGGCTTTTGTCAATATTTACAACGATTTTGTATGGAAGTTCTTCATAACATAGCTTTGTCATAACATTTCACTATTTTGTGGCAGAATCGGCCCATGAGTATCACTAGTTGCATAAGCCTTTTGACTTATAATATAACTGAATTTTCGTCAAATAATAATTGACATAATAAATGTAATCGAAATTTAGTAACACTATCACTATGCAAAGTGAAGCGCATTCTATAATTATTAAATTACGTTTTAATTAAAACTCAACAATTAACTGATTCACAATGATTTATTAGACATTGCTTTTGAATATTATATTTTTCACATACATTTGTTTCTATATTATTTATGTCATGGCAACTATGATGTATCTTGGAGCAAGTTTGCTCCATACTGCGGCCCCAAACGTTAGCATAAACTCTATGAAGTATTTACTTATTGAATAGTAATGTGACATTTTCATTTTTAGCATGATATATAAACCTTTTGAAGTATTTATTAATTGTACTCTGATTCCATCGTTGTATTCTGTGTCCTATTTTTTGCCTAGCTCTCTTACTGATTTATTTCTACGTTACAGTAGCTGGCATATCAATTATGATTGTATTACTGTTTGAAATTATAGTATGGTACATTGTGAATTACTTCTCTAACCTTCTTATTGGTCAGTATCTTGATGATGAGTTGGCAAAATTATGGGGTGCATCTGATTACATGAGATGGCATAAAACTTTTCCTGGAGATTTTTGTAATCATGATCAAGTCTATTGTTCCTGTCTAAAAGATTTTCAATTAGCCTATTTTTCAATTCGAGATCTTTTTCTAATTTAATCATTTTTTCACTTATGTTTTCATTTGTTGAATTATCGTGTAATTCTCTTTCTAAAATACTGAATTGTTCTTCAAGACATATGTGCCTTTCAAAAAGATCATCTATATTTTTATCCATATTTGATTTACCTTTATTATATTTATCTAAGTTCTGTAGTAAATTCTTATCTTTCTCTAATTGTTCATTACGCTTTATTAATTCTTCAATTTGTGTACTTTTTTCACCTAAATCTAGCTTTAAACTATTCACTTCTTTTTGTAAATTCGCCTCAAATTGTGCAAAATTCTCCTGCATGCAAACCATTTCCAACTTTGTTTCTTCCAGCAAAATAACAGTATTTTCCTGTTTTTTATATTTTTCTGCATTATTTTGTTTGTTAACTAAATTAATTATTGCATCGGAAATATTACAATATTTAGTTTCAATCGCATTGCGCTCATCATCGTTTCGAAATTCATCTGAATTAATACATTCTAATTCTTCTTGCGCTACGTCATATTTATTAAATTCGTTTTTTAAAATTTGTTTATGCGCATTTAATTGTATGACACTCAAGTCGAGTCCATATTTTAATATGTAATTCTCAATACGCGTCAGCTTGTATTTTGCGGTTTTAGCTTTGTTTATCAATTTATTGATATCTTCCATTTTGAATTCGATAGCTTTTTGTAAATTCTAATTGTCAAAATTCTCCTACCTTTTTACTGTGTGGACTGTATTTCACTGTATTTCTTCACTCTAATGCTTCAATGTAGTTTTTGATCCGTTTTAATTAAAACTCAACAATTAACTGATTCACAATGATTTATTAGACAATGCTTTTGAATATTATATTTTTCACATACATTTGTTTCTATATTATTTATGTCATGGCAACTATGATCTATCTTGGAGCAAGTTTGCTCCACAAAGTATTATAAAAATCGATAGTTAATTGCAAAAAAAATGGCTTAATCGATTTTTACGAGAAACTAATTTTTGACTTTTGATTGATACTTCTAGAACAGTCTTTATATTATTATTCGAACATATTTTTAATAGTTTTATAGAGTTTCATTCTATCTTAAAGTTCTGAATTATAAAACGTATAAATGACAAATATCAACCACCGAACATTCAATTTATGTACTTTATGATTTGAACAAAGATTGACAGATACAGATATATATATATATATATATATATATATATAATATATATTTCGGGATAAATATTTAATTATTGAGAATTGGGAGTATATATTTATTTTTCATTCGGCATCTTTAGATAAATCTGATGAATATTGTATTTTCTAATTAGACTACATATCATAATATACAATTAGGACAGTCTATTAAAAGCAAGAATTGTTTAATAAAAATAAAATTTATATCTTCTAGCTTTGGTTATATTTAATTTCTCCTTACAGAAACTGTTCTATTTTTATTTCACATATGGTTTCTTCTTATATCCCCAATTTATAATTCCAAGTGCATGTGCTTGAAGTACTTTACTGGTATTTTTACTTAATATATAGAAGAAATAGAGTGTTGTTCAGTATATGAAATTCTCAAGATTCTCATATTTGCTAAAAATCATCATGATTTAATACGCTTTGAACCGCGCTTCCTTCAACTCATGTACTTTATTTGGAAAGTTAAATTGCCGTATAGAGGGGCATAGACTGAAAGCTGGTATATACATTTAAGGTAATATTTAAATATAAGTAATAAGTTGCTTTTATATAACGTTTGCATACATTTCAATTTGATTAATTAGCTTCTTGTTTAGCTTTCTACATGCTTACTTATCTGTCTTTCTACTTGTCTACTTTGAAATTTATTTTCTAAATTTTTTGAAAGACAAGTCTAGCAGTTTTGGAGATACAGAGAAAAATGTAAAATAAAATGATATTTGGCGATTTAAAATGATCTATGCACAACAAATTATAAGATATTTTATAGAGATTTAAACATGAGTACTAATTTTGTTACAATTTTTTAGGTTCCGTACCAAGACTTTTTATTGTTATAGTTCACTTACAGGGTTCACACAAGTTTCAAAATTTTTAGAAAAAATAATTATTTTCAAAATTTTTAAAAGTATACAAAGTTTTATACTTTAAATATGAATTTTAAATTTACAATTCAGTTTAAAAATGTATAAATTTCATATGTGTTATTCTAATCGTAAGAAATATATCCTCAGATGGATTCGTTCGGCAGCTCTTGTTAATGTAAACATTTTTAAGTGTTTTGAGCTATAAGATCGTTATTGTATATTATAAAAACAAATAAATATATAGTAATTAAAATTATCTCTATGAAAATATTCAAAACAATTGTTAATAACCATTGATCAATATTTATTGATTATTATTCTTTTGCTTGAATATTTAATTGTGGTAAGGAAAGTTCTAGCAATTTGTCTTAAGGCACGATGCCATGTACCACTAGTTTTTTATTTGCCTGCCTGTCTACCTGTCTACAATTCCATCTGTCTTTCAGTACACCTGTCTACCATTCCAACTATGTAAAAACAATTCTATCTATCTCATATAAATAATGATTTGTAATGATCATTTTTAACCACAAAATGTTAATTTTTTATATTTTTTCCTTGCAACTCAAAAACCGCTGAATCTTTCTTCAATTTTTTTTTAATTTGTCATTAAAAGTAAAATGTTTTTGTGAATTATTCAAATCGAATGCTCTGCTTTCTCAAAAACATAATTTCCATTTTTTGCACTCTTTGCTTGATATCTCCGAAACTGCTGGGCCTACTTTTCCTAAATACTAGTCAGCACGTCTTATCACCATTAGAATTTGAATGTATTTTACCAAGTGAACGGTGCTCCCGAAAACGTCGACAAAAGATTGTACTCACACATACATACATACACACACATACATCCAGTTGTTCAAAGGTATTCCAAAATGTTCAGAAACCTCTGAAACAAAAAGATTTAATTTAAAAAAATATTTAATTTTTAAGTTTTGAACAATTACTAAAATGTATGCTACGTGAAGTTAATAAACAATAAATTAAATTTTAACCCTTTGCACACCAACCTCCCAAAAGTTCATATTAAATGTCGCAAATAAGTCGACAATAGAGTGCAAAGGGTTAATATTCTATAGAAATTATTCAATATTTCCACATTATCGTCATAAATATGAAGCAAGAAACATTTATTCAAATCCTTACTGGCCCTTCCTCAAATATTATATATGCTCGTAGACGTTATTAATTCGAGTCAGCAAATAACGTTCACTCAAACAAACCGCATGACACAATTTGCAAACATGTCGTTTCTTTATTCAAATATAAAAAATCGGTTCAGAGCCATTAAATTTTCCCTCAACGGAGTTTCATTTGATGACAGCAAATATTTGCACAATTTCAAATCGCAATGAAGCGTGATTGCGAAAAGGAACTTCAAGGAACTGGGTCGCGGTGGTAAAATTATTTTGGGAAGAACTTGAAAAGTAGAACGTGTATCTTTACTAATACCGATCGATATTTTAAATCAAAACAAATAATTTTTACATAAAGAATAATTCAACGTAGCATAAATTCATTTTCAATATTTGTATAAAGTGTGATTTTTTTTTTAAAATATTTCAACGAGAGTTTGAGAATTAATAGTCCAATTAAAATTTCATATTCTGGACATAGAATTTTCTATATATACAATACTAAAATTTACTTAAAATTTATTAACTTCTCGTAGGGTAAGTTATAGAAAATGAAAATTTATGCATATATTCACGTTTTAGAGGTTTCTGAACATTTTAGCTCAGAAATAATGGATGTGTGTGTGTGTGCGTATGCATGGAAATAATTTTTGTCGACGATTTCAGGCGCACGAATTAACCGATTTGAATGGTTCAAAAAGCATTCGATTCGTATTGATGAGGAGACTTGCTAAGTAATTTTTGACAAAGGCAGGTCTAGCGGCTTCGGACAAAGTTGAAATGGCAGTTTTGAAGAGATAACGGATCAACCGATTTGAATGATTCGATTTGTAATATTGGAGAGTGATGGTAATTAGATTTTAGCAAAGGCAGGTCCAGCCGTTTTGGAAATATAGAGCTAAATGTGCAAAAAATTACAGTTTTTGAGAGAACTAAGTATCCAATTAGATGAATAAGTTATTTAAAAAAATGTCCTTTAATCTAAAAAATGAAAGTAATCAAATATCATCTATAAATTATATTATATAAACCTAAAATTTCTGCTGAAAGTATTTGCTTTATTTTATATAAATCAAAAAAAATTGTTTATCAATATAATAAATGGATAAAAATTTCAAAATTTTATATAAAAATATTATATCCCATATATCACATAGATATAGTGTACGTTTGTATGTAAACTAAACTAAAATTACTTTCAATTAAACTACACAACTTAAACTTTTATAATTATGATGCTTGATGTTGATGTTTTTATCATGTTTTACTTTAATCATGCGCTAGTAAAGTTTGCTAATTATATTTTATTATTATAAATACAAACTTTTCGTAACTGAAATCATAAACACATAATATTTAATTTCATACAACCAAATCATCTGCGTAAATTGTATAAAAATATTAATTAAAAGCATCACAAAAAGTGCTGTTTGAGTTTATATTATAATTAATCTAAATTCTATATATTCTGATTTATTTTATATATAAAATCCTTCTGTGCGGGTGTATGATTTGATACTTCTCCTAAACGGTTATTCGGATTTTGATCATTCTTTTTAGAGTTTGTCAAAATAAATTTTTAAGGTTTAATGAACGATAAAACTATAGTAATATTGTAGAAATAAATGGCAAAAATTATAAAAAAACAATTAACATTGTTTGACATTAAAAACATTTGAACTGTCATCTGCTAGAAATGTCAATAATAGAATAGAGTCTAGATAATATTAGAATATAATATACAAAAACAATGTAATATATACATTATTATTGTCGAAAAGCAGCTGAGATGTGCCAGAAATTAAAATAATATAAGATACAGTCAACAGTATCTGTTTGGCAGATGGAATTATATATAATTCAGTTTAATAAATAGCGCTATGAGTCCTTATATACATTATACATTATTTTTTTATGCATGTCGAATTTTCGTTTACTTTACTAAATTATTTAACAATACAAAAAAATATTTCTACTTATTAAAACAATTATTTAGAATTTTGTTTCACGTGTTCAAAATTCATTTGTTTAGCATTGGATATGAAATATTTAGCAAGTTGATCTTAGATTGAAGAGTGCTCATATGAACTAGATTTTACAAATTAATTCACCTAAGATATGAACATAAACAATAATGTTTATTAAATTATTAGTGAGAAAAATGTACTTGAGAAATTATAATTGCCAAAAAGCAACTAATATATAGTACAAAATTATGAAAATTGTAGACTAAATTTTTTAAGCAATTATGTTTTGTGGTAAAATTGCTCTTTTACCACAGATTCTATTTCATTTTTTTCAGAACTTTTTATACTGCTTATGCTAAGATCATGAATTAATCACAAATGCAGTAATAATCTACAATATTCAAAATATTTGTCTAAAATAACTAGTATACTTGACTAATTTGTTTCCAAATAAATAGTAATAGTTTCTAACGTAATTCAGACTAATTGCAACTAAATTAATCACTTCATATATATAATATTGTATAGGTTAATTTTAACTGATCCATCCGTGCTATCAGTCCTTTCTTGAAGCCACATTTCATAAAATTTATAACGCCGCACTACATAACTCGTATAAGAAGCCTTCATGAACTGATTTTTGCGATCGTGTTTTCCAGTTATTTTTTTCCAAATATACACGGTTTATATTTATTCCGTTTCCATACAAAGTGCAAGGGAAACATAATATAAAATGCATTTAACACACGTGCGAACGCGTGCCTTCCTGATACGTTCGTGCAGCTCGCTGAATAATTCAGGCGGCGTCAAAGCGTCGTTGTGGCTTCGGGCGAATGAAGTCCAAGATCAAGTCGGAAGGCGTCTTGAAATAGAATTTCATTCACACAATCTCGAGTTAATTTAACCCCCTTGAAGATCGGCAAAGTCAGGAAATAGGTTCGCAAGCTAGAGATTAGCATTTTCGATTATCGGAAATCTACGAATAGTTGTCGAGAACTAGGAGCAATATAAATAAATTGGTGGGGAAATCAAATTATTTCGACAAGTTTGAATATGGAATGGATAAACAGTTTGGTGAATTTTCACTGCTCATTGAGTAAATTTAATTACATTTTACCATTGGATCATAAAAAAATATCAATGAAAAATATCACCAAGTATCACCAAAGGGGAGAAGGAGTCCAAGAACCTTGAAACATCTGCTAATTAGCATCTTTGATTCATTTAATACCCATAAAAGTAATTTAACTTGAAAACATATTTTGGTTTATATTACCAAATGAAAAATAATTATAACAACTGCTTTATATCAGATTGTGTGAAAGTGGATTCGAACCTGCAACTTTGTGGTTAAAGTTAAAAGTTCCTACGGCTATTATATTCGCATAATGATATTATGCATCTTTTGTCAAAACACAGTATTATTTAGGTAGGTTCAACCATTTTTCAAATTTAATAATAAAATGTTGAATTGCTATTGCGGTATAGGTATAGATTCAGTCGTATAAAATATTTCACACGTGGCTAAGAATTGGCATAAATTATTATACATGGTAAAATTCGTCACGAAATTCTTAGTTTTAGGAAAATAAAATCACTGTTCTGGCAAAGTGAAGGTAAATTCAAATTATTACTATATGAAGCGATAATAAAACCGATCTAGACTTATGACGTTGATTTGTGAGGATGCGCCAGTATATCAAAAATCTTGCAAGTCTTAATTTGCTATATCGGTAAAGTCTTTTGCAAGTCTTGCTATATCAGTAACCAAACTAGTGGTGTATGGCATCGTGCCTTGAGGCAAAGTACTGAAACTTCCCGTAACAAAATATTTCAGGAATATTAAATGTTATATTCATAAGAATTATATAAACTGATCTACAACTTTAGAATTATTCATTTAAATTATATAAGTAAGCTAAAAAAACTTTAGCCAGAATTAAAATTAGAATCTGAATTATATTCTATATACATAATTTTGTTTTTTTTTCAAAGGCAATTGAATGTTATTTGCATCATTCAAATCGAATACTCAGTTCTCTCAAAAACTCGATTTCTATTTTCTGCACTCTATGCTCCATATCTCTGCAATGGTTGGACCCGCCTTTGAAAAAAAATTGCACATTTCCCTATCAAAAGAAATCGAATGTTTTTTGAACCATGCAAATTGTTTGCGGACACATAAAACAAAATTTTCGTTTTCGATTTTTTATTTCGTTACAATAACTGTAACTTACCCTATGGAATGTTAATACACAACAATGTGATAATTTATACTTTACAGGAAGAAGTGAAAAACAGAAGTTGAATCTATCATGATAAGATTATCAACTACAATAACCATGTACTAATTCCCTTATTAGAACCGTTAGCTATTAGAAGATTGAAGAAGACATACCTCTTCGATCTAATGCATTAAAATGGAGTAACCCACTGGGATGACCTTCATTGCGTTAGAACTCCAGTACTGTTACTGGAATTTTAATAACCATCACCATAGCTTACATAATTTATTTTTTGATTGCTATTTATTTATTGTTAAAAAAATCCTAGTTTTTCTTCTATATATCGCAATTGTTTATTTTAAACGCTAGGCTAGGACTAAAAGACATTTTAAGTAAGACATAACCGTCTTTACCATTTAATCTTTTTCCCCAGAATTACATTTACCTCTTGAGGCGTCGGATATTAGATCTAGTTCCGTCAGTAGCAGCGAAACAGATCCTCGGCGGTTTTTACTCAATTATTTTCCTGTTTCGTGTTTGAAATTCCAATTTATCGTGCATTTGCGTTTTTCCCTGTGAAGATACAAGCAAGCGTTCCGTATTCGAGCTTTTCGAAAGAATGTATTTCATTATATGTGTCCTTTTACTAGAAGCCAAGTTCGCTTTGTGTGCACATCGCGATCGGCGGCGCGAACGAAATACGAGCCAGTTACATTATTGGCAGCCGGATAATGGGAAATCTCTGCTTTTATAAATTATATAGACGCCTCTTGCATATCACTGAAATTTATTTATGGACGGGGAGTAGCATATAGAGGAGATGGGAGCAGTTTGATACATATATGAAATGGTTTTCATGGAACCCATAAAATAATTAGTTTGTTTTACTCATTCATTCTTATCATTCATTCTTATCATTCATTCTGATAATATGTATTCAAACAGCGTGATAGTTTTGACTTTAACTGCTCAGAAAAAAATTGAAACTTTTTTTTATCACATGTTGTTTGGAATGAGCTTTTGATTGCACCCTAAAGCTTGTGACCATATTTCGGTTAATGTGGTGAATTTTTATTATTTATTTAAACTTTGAAACCGTAATCGTGACTAACATTTCCAGGACCATAGGAGAAAATAACACATTAGAGGAAAAAGCAATAACTTCAAAATGGCATGTTTTTTGCTAGAGCATTTTTACTTGTACTTACTTTAAATGATTGTATCATACGCGCAAGCTACAATGTGTGAGAATCATCATCGTGTTATTTATAGAATTTTCATTTTTTACTGCATTTTTTTATGATAAAACTATCAAGTATTTCACTATTTCACAATCAAAATTAAATGCTCCAACTTTTGATGAAACTTGTCAACACACTTTAGTACACTTTTTTTGAGAGACGGTCTCTCAAATTCGAACGATTTTGAAATTTTTATATTCATATTTTAACAAAAAGTCCGAGTTTTTGAAAACCTGAAGCAATTATGTACTTTTTTTCATTGTGGTCCTAGAAATATTATTCACGATTACGGTTACAATGTTTAAATAAATAAAATCAATAAAAGATAACCATAATAACTGAAAAATGGTCATAATTTTACAAAGCTCTAAGTTGCACTTAAATGCTCAAAATTTCCAAACAACGTGCAATAATTTATATTTCTAATTTTTTTGGGATAGTTAAGGTAATACTAGCACATTGATGTTAAGTTCTGAGATACTGCTTTTATAGCATATACATTAGATTTTTAATTTGCTTTTTTATTATTTTCCAATATTGATTCACATTTGTTTATACATTTATTACCGATTTTTTTTTAATTTACCTTCATTTAATTCAAGTTTATATACTGACCGAAATATGCAAAATTAACTCCCTAATCGAAGTTTATTGACATGGTTAAAAAACCATACATAAAGTAAAGCATAAACAAAATAATTTGATATCCGACGCATTGATTAGATTAAAGATATATTTTTATTTTAAATCTATTTTCTAATCATGAAATAGTTTATTTCACCTCAATCTTAGTTTTTTTCTAAATATAACATGAACACATGCTCGCAAAGTGTTCATTAAAACAATTTAAAATCATAAATATATATATATATATATATATATGTATATATAAGGGTGGTCCTTAATATGGACATTTTCAAATTTCCTTGCTCCTAAAGACTCAAATGGTTCCAAATTGATAAAAAACAATTCTCTGAAAGTTTTAGCTTTCAGATTTTAGATAGAGCGCAATTCAATCAAAGATTTGTATGAAAAAAAATTCAAAAATTTTGCGGAGCATCGAATTTTCGATAAAAAATGACACGAATTTTTACTTTTAAATTATTTGTCGCTAAGTTATACCTAAAATTTTTTTTTTTAATTTTCAAAAATTGTTCCATGCTATTTCCATACAAAGTTTGATTGAATTGCGCACTATCTAAAAGTTAATATTAAGAGCTAAAACTTTCAGAGAATTGTTTTTTATCAATTTGGAACCATTTGAGCCCTTGGGAGCGAGAAAATTTGAAAATGTCCATATTAAGGACCACCTTAATATATATATATATATATATATATATATATTCTATTTATAGAATTATTATGAAGTTAACACAGAAATCGAATATAAATCTTGCATTATTTTGTGATTCAATAACACTGAGGACACAAAAGCTGAAAAACTTTTATAAGTACTTTCATAAAGCTCCAAAATAAGCTATTCAAAATTGTAATTAAACAAATGTTTAAATAAAATCTCTTTGCAAATTAAACAACTTTCTTTTATATACAGTATTTTTTGAACAAATCCGATTACAGACATTCGAGTTTCATTCGAAGGATTATTTCTAAATGGGAAATTTTAATCTTTGCTTCGCGATTTTCGTTCCACTTGCGAAGTTCCAGGAACAAGTATTCACACTCTTTTGGAACCTTGAAAGCTCTTAGACACGTGCACCAAATAATGATTGTGAGTTTTAAGGATGAAAAATAACATTGTTGCGCTTTCAGTCGGTGTAAAGTTGCCGTTTCTTAGGAGGGAAAAGGTTTTATTTTGTGTATGAAAAAGCTAGAACTTCACAAGGAGGAATTTTGCAGTTTTACCGAAAGCTTCACTTAAATTATGTTCAAGAACTTTCTGTCAGCTTTTAATATACATTCTATAATAAAATAATCAAATAAATACTGAAGTTAGGTTTTTCATAACTTTTAAAGTTTTTTAACTCAACTCCTAGAATATGTACCATTTATCTAATAAAATGAATATTTTTCTTTAGAGATATAAATATTTTCCGTATGTTACGTTCGAATTGGTAGAAGTAGAATATTGATGGAAAACTCTTCATAAGGGATTTGAGTGCATGTGCATTGTCACAAAATAGAAAGCTCTACCATATCGTAACATTTCTCTGAAATCGAATTCAAGTACACCATCATTGTGAAAAGGAAGCAGTATGTTTTATTTTTAGCTAGAGCAATAAGAAACGTGAAATCAAAATAGTAGCTAAATTTGATCGCTTGAAAATTGCAGATTTTTTGAAAATTATTTTAAGCAGTTTATTAAGAACTACATAAGACATATTAATATTAACCAAAGCCCCCAGTAATTAACTAACTAACTAATTGTTATTTAATTAAATTTGTTCATGTCTTAGTTGATTTTCGGTTGATGTAAAGTTGATTAAGCATTCGGGTCTATGATTTAATGCGACATAATTCACAGATAACTAATCTTGTTTACTGTGATTAATTAATATTGTCCTCGGGACCGTTGACACACATTAGCACATTGGATAAACAAACCAGGTCCATTACTCTGTTTTCCTACCAGAACAAATATGCTAAATTCAACATTTAAACAAAGTCCGACATCGAAAATTACTATTTTGTATAGGATAAACAAAACAAATTTCGAAGTTGTATAATATTTTTCTAAAGGCTTTGTGATCTATATCTTTGATTTCTCAATAGTTTATTTCAAACTTCATCAATTTGATTTTAATATTTATCTGTTATGGACAGAATTATATTTGGATGGACCAACTTTAAAATGCATATATAATTTTATACAGAAAATTGATAAATGGATTGATTGATGTGTAAATCACAACTGCACGCAACTATGAATAATTTCATGATAGATTATGTCTATGGATTATATCCTGTGAATGTTGTCTATATTAATTACCATTGCAAGCTTAAAATAAATTATTATAAATGAAATATGTTCAGAATCTCAAAAACTAGATCCTTGTAATTATCTCGTAATATTTTCTAATAATTTTATCTCATAAATAGACATTAATAATTTTTTTTCGTATTTTAGTTACGTGAAAATTATTTTTCAAAATGTATTATTTTAATTTGTATATATATGCAATTACATTATTTTTTTTGTTTGACAATAAAAATTGAAATGTACATTTAAAAATAAATTATGTCTTTAAATAAAGAGATATTTTTCTAAGATTATATTAACTTGCCATAGAAAGTCATAGAATATTTTTATTGAAAATTTCAATCGATATTGGTAGCAGTTTCATTTTCTTTTAACTGTATAAACTTTTAAGTCTTCGTGAAGAATGACTTATCTTGTTTGCACTGCACTTGAGAATAACTATACTTACATATGTATTGCTTAGGAAAAATAATTGTTTTATATAATAAATGAATAAATAGTTGTTCCTATATTTATCGAGCGATACTAGTAATTTATGAAAACATAAAAAATATTTGATAAAAATATTAATAAATTTATTAATGTCAAAATAAATTAAATTTTTATTCAACAATTGCTCTGCAGCACAGTTACTATCATTGCATTTAGATTATATATTTATTTAAGTCTAAATAGTTACAAAAATAAAGTAAAATTAATTTTTATTAAATTATGGGCAAATTCTGCCGTAAAATAGAGGAATGCTGCTTTTTTCATATAAAATAATACTAAAAAGAGTCAAAATGCTATGTATTTGCTGTCAATTCAAAAATCGCTTTACAACATAACTAATCGTAAGTGGAGATCAAATACCTTAGTAATAAAGTAATTATGCTTGAGATTAATAATACTAATAATAAATAAGGACAATAATGTGCATACTATAATACTTTTAACTTCCCGTAGGGTAGTTATAGTAATAAACTAAAAATCGAAAATGAAATTTTTTCCATTTCTCTACGTTTTGAAGGTTTCTGGACATTTTGGCATACCTCAGAAAGAATGGATGTGTGTTTGTGTGAGTGTTGTGTGTCCCCGCATTCTTTCGTTCACGTTTTTGGGCGCACGGATCAACCGATTTGAATGATTAAAAAAACATTCGATTCCTATTGATAGGGAGATGTGTTGATTAGTTTTTAGCAAAGGCAGGTCCAGCAATTACGGAGATAAAGAGCAAAGAATGCAGAAAATAGAAATCGAGTTGTTAAGAGAACGGAGCAGCCGATTTGAATGATCTAAAAACATTCAATTTGTAATGATTGGGAGAAGAGTCTATTAGTTTTTGGCAAAGGCATGCCCAGTCATTTTGAAGATACAGAGCTGAATGCAAAAAAGGCAGTTTTTGAGAAAAATAAGCATTCGATTTAAGTTTTTCAAAAAACTTTCTTCTCGTGTTGACGAAATAATTGCCTTTGAAAAAAAAAAATTTTTTTTTCTTTTAATTTTTTTTTTATTTAATCGAAAATAATTGAGATTACAATTTCAATTCTGGTTCAAGTTCTAAAGCTCACTTATATATTTTAAGTTGCAATTAGCCTTAAAGCACGATTTCATACAACACTAGTTATGAACATGTTTGGCCAAAAACCGCTCTACTTCATCATGCTTTATAAATGTTTTTCAAAGGCTTCGATATCAACCCCTCGACTTGGTAGAATGAAAAATTGTCGCGTTGACTGATTCTCTGATAGTCGAGCGTCGTAATAGATTTGATTTGAACTGTGAACATTTTATATCGAACATCGGTTTCAGACATGGATACACAGGGTGGAAAAAACACGATAAATTCAAATAAAAGGATATTGTTTTCGACGTGTTTCTCGCGTGTGCAATATTGATGGGAGAATGCTTGTTTTTGTACAGTAGGTACAGGGATTAAAAACCTACATGACCTGATACCTGAATGTA
The DNA here is from genome assembly GCF_003426905.1 of Ctenocephalides felis. Classification (NCBI taxonomy): domain Eukaryota; kingdom Metazoa; phylum Arthropoda; class Insecta; order Siphonaptera; family Pulicidae; genus Ctenocephalides; species Ctenocephalides felis. The sequence continues at coordinate 65,138,097 of NW_020537324.1, forward strand.
AGCAAAAAAATAGAGCTTTTGAATAAGTGGATGTTTGTACGGAAAATGTATGTTTCAAAAAATATTTGAGAATTTTTGTGTAAAATTCTGTAAGGTTTCTACAGAGTTTTATAACTTCTAAAATTCAAAAAAGATTTAAAAAAATGTATCATTATTACGTAATCGCTTAGTGTGCACATATTAAATTGATTAGTCTAGATTCGTAATAAACTTTTCTTTATCAAAAAAAATTAGTATCAATTTTTTGTTTTTATGATTTTTATACTTTGAAGATTGAAACAGAGTATTTTACTTCAATTTTTAAATTAATTAGTTGTTACTATATTTACTCCTAGTTTTGAATGATTTCTTTTGTCTATGATGTCACATGTATAGTGTCGAAACATATGTAGAACACGAGTTAGAGTCATAACACGTCGGCATTTGTATATATTAAATATAATTTATACATGTGCACTACAGCTTATTTTTAATAAATTGATTTTCTAAATTATAAATAAATAATTGTCATGTTAATTATTATATATTTGCTTTATTTAACTACTTACACCTGAACCTAACAATATTTATATTATCGATGCCAACTTTTCATATATTCCATGCCGCATTTTTTTTCTATAGGTTTCCAAATCCTGCATTAGCTCTTAATATACATGAATGATCAAGTTATTTATTGTTTTTAAAGTCATTTACGCTCACGCATAAATTTGTTCGTTACCAATAGATATATCTTATAAACTTTATCGTTAAAGCTTTCAATAATGTTATAGTCATATTTTGAAAGATTTAAATCGATCAATCAGTATTATATTCACGGATAAAACTAAATTGAATTGAAAAAAAAAGAATGCGTGCAAGGTTCACACGTGATTGAAGTAAAACTTATTTGCCACTGTACAAGATGCCATTTAGGTAAAAATAAATACATTATATAACTATTTTTTATAATGTTCATCAGTAAGACTCGTGATGCACACATTTATTAGTGCCAACCTTTATACACATTTACATAATGATAAATTATAAATTATATATTTATAACAGCATGAAAAATATGTATAATATTTAAAAGCAATATTGTAATTAAAGTCATACTTCAAATATGACATGATCGGTTTGTCATTGTAATTAGCATTTAGAAATAAACTTTTGTTAGAGAAATGAAGTAATGAATGAAGTAATGAAATGAATTCATGAATCTTTGGATCTCTGAATATTGAAATATGGGAATATCGGAATATCGGAGTATCGGAAGTTCTGAATATCGGAATATCGGTATATCGGGATATCGGAATATCGGAATATCGTAAATGTATTATTATTAAATTAATAATGTTATTGCCATTTGGATTTAATGTAAACAATAGCCTGATTTCACATAGAACGCCACTGGGAATCACGAAATGCAGAACAATAGAGCCTGGAAGTGATTGATGTTACGCCAATAGCACGCTTCCTGATGAAACGTTTTATGGCGAATAAACTACGATTGAAATGCTTTTGCAGTATATTGGAGTATTTCACTTAGATTCAGTGAGTTAGGAAATCTTTGGAAAATATTAAAGATGCTTCATGAAATTATTCACACATCAAGAATTTAGAAAGTTTTATATAAAAAGCAGGGCAAGGAGCTAACGTTCGACTTCCATTGTTTTTATTATTTACATATTTGGTTTAGGTGCTTTTTTATTCCAACCACATTTTAAGTTTTATAAAGAATATATAAACAACTGTTTAATCTGTCTTAAAAATGACAATATACATGAAAAAGAATTAAATAGCGTATACATGTCATTTATATCTAGGTATTGTAAGCTCAACAACAGTAGAGTTTCGAATCATGTATAGTTTGAAGCATGTAAGTGCAAGTCAATAAAGTATATAAACTAATAAAAAACTAGGTGAAAGTTGTATTTTACCTTAAGACAACTTTCCGAAATGTGTATTAATTGATTTAATCGATCGAAATTGAGATTTACATAATTAGATGAAATTTTCAACTGCACGAGTTGATCAGTCAAATTAATGATAACATTTTTTACACAACTAGAGAAGTTTTGTAGACTTATTTTTCCGGTCATTCCAAAATATGGCTTTTAAACTTGTGATAGTTAAATTTTGACTCATCACATCACAAAAGCGACTTTTGACACTTTTTTTTCAAGTTTAATGAATTTTTAAAAATTTTAGTATGATCTTAAAGACCATGATATATATCGTCAAAAGAAAATTTATAAATATCGTGGGTAAAAAACTTCAACAGTTGGTTACAAGAACTCGTGGCAGCGAATCTTTACCAAAAACAAATCAGGTCGATTTCCAACTAATATCTGGTTCGAATGGTTTTTGAATTTTTCAAATCGATTTTGAATAGCAGGCTAAAACGTGGACTTTTTTTTCAATTTCCTGCTATTTACGAAAAACGGCTCGGCCGATTGTCGCGCAAAATTGATAAACGATAGTCCTCATCGAGATACATCGAACGGCTTTTAAAATTTCGAAATCGGTTCGGCCGTTTTTGGGAAAACGTCGATTTAAGGTAAAAAAAATCTGTTCACACACGTACTTTTTTCAAATTTGGTCTCATTGGATTCAGAATTGCTTTAAACATCAAAAGAAAAGAAAAATAAGAAAATCGGATTTTTTATGAAAACAAACTATTGCTAGCAGCATATTTAATGTACCTATTATCTCTATCTCATTGAAATCATATCTCTACTCCAACTCGTTCTCTATCATATAATATTATAAATAATATTCGACCTACGGTTGGAAAAATATTACGGTTACATATTGACATATTGGCATACATATCGTATACCTAAGCTTTATGATATTTTGTTGCCAACTGGCTGAGGGAGTAGCAAAGTGCATTTTCAGTTTTGTTGCATCTAAACGTAAAAAGTTGAGTGCATTGAGTGCGATCATGCATAGGAGAATTCTCTTGTCAGTCTTTGCATTCATGTAGGTACTACTAGTATGTGTATTGCATTTGGTTCTGGCTTTTTGTCAATCAACTTGATGTAAAAGGACTGTGCAATTTGTTAAATTTTTAAAGTAAAACTTCTTTAGGCGCGACTAGGGTGTAAATCCGTATAAATGCAACGAAAGTGCGTTACGGCAGATAAGAGTCGAGTGCCATTGATTCGTCATTCGCTCTCGATGATATCATTTCTATACGGATCGATTGTAATTAGTCGTCATGCATGTGAATAAAGGTCTGTCGTTGTATGCATACCGGCATCGACGTTGTATGCGTACTGATATCAACAAGAAAATCGGCATAGGTACATATATAAACATTTTAAAGTTACATCATGGTACTAATCTTGATTTAATGAAAAATATCTGAATCAGAAGAATATTTTACCCTGTTCCTTGAAAATAATAAAACAAATTAAAAATTTGCTTCGTGAACTAAACGTAAGTTTATTGACTAGAAATTATTTCTTTATTATTCGTAGTTTATATAAATCTTTGAAGTTATTAAAATGGAAAATATTTTTAGGCAAGACAGATATTACAGCTTTTCAAAGAATTAAATCATATCGCCAGAGAAAAAGTAAAAAAATACAAGCAGTCAATGAATGTATGTTAATTTTAATTACATAAAGTTCTTGAAACACAATTATATGAAGAGTAAAGTTGCAAAAACAATATTTGTTTAGGCGTTGTTTAACACTCTGTAAACAAATATTAAAGAATTTATTAATCAGCAATTACTTTATTTCGCTTATAAAGGTTCATTTTTAAATGCTAATTACAATGACAAACCGATCATGTAATATTTGAAGTATGACTTTAATTACATTATTGTATTTAAACATTATACATATTTTTAATGCTATTATAAATGTATAATTTATAATCTATCATTATATAAATGTGTATAATGGTTGACACTAATAAATGTGTGTATCACGAGTGTTACCATATTACTAATAAACATTATTCAAAATTGTTATATGATATATTTATTTTTATTTAACTTACATTTTCTACTTTGTGCAGTAGCAAATAAGTTTTTCTTCAGTGGCGTGTGCACTTTTTTTAACAATTTAATGAAGGAATTGAAAAATCAACAATCAATTATCATAAAACGACTCGATCGGTTTTTATCTAAAGCTAATCATCACGATTCCTAAAGGAAATCTAGTCTAGGTAATTTTAAAGGTTCATTTTTTGTTTAATCTGAAATTCTCTTTTTCTACTTATAATTTCTGAACTCCAAAAATTTTGCCACTGGGCACGATGTCATATCCACCACCGGTATGTATTTTTATATCCGGCAGCTCTTCATCCATATAAAAATTCTGAGAGAAGCAAGTCGAGCTTATGTCCTTTTGTTATATGCCAATTCACTTTCATGTAAAGTCAGGTCTCTTGTCGTGAGTTAATAAACATCGGGCAAGTGAACAGTATTCACAAGTCTCTCTCTTCTACAAAGACAAAGATGTGAGGAGGATATATGATACGAATAAAAGTTTTATGGTTGATATCGAGTTCACTCCTACGTGCAGGATTTGCTAGCCAAGCCGGAAGAAGTTCGCTCGTAAAACTATGATCTTGAGGAGAAAAATGACATTTGCGTTTTCATAGTAGCATTCAAAAACATATGGGGATGGATCGATGAATAGTTAGTTGTTTAGTAAAGTGATGATGAAAAATCAGACTTGTACAGTTAGTACCAGGAAAGATG
>NW_020537324.1:65142895-65174680 GCF_003426905.1 Ctenocephalides felis
ATTACATCTAGCGTTGCATCCCCAACGAAAGGTTTACACCAACTCCTAACCCGACTTCTATAACCACCCTGTAATTACCTGTGGAAAAGCCAACTAACTACGCGAATGAAACAGAATGTACTTTTAACTTATTTAATTATTACTAATTATTACAGGTGTCACGGCATGACAATACCTACGTACTGTCATGCCCTTTGCCTAAAACCTAACGTACTCATAAATCTTTATTAATTACTAACGTAAAACGGTATCAACGGAGTAACGAAACGACGGATAACGGAGGACGAGGGAATAGTTTTAAAACAATAATACATCTGACCTTTACTGGAACGGGTTCTCCTCTCCTGGCACAACACACACACCACTATACACAACGCGGGTCCAGCGCCTGGCGCTTGGACCCACTGACCTCTTCAGAGGATGATACAATTCTTAATGCGCTTTTTCAACCCCAGACTGGACCTTATATTGGCATCCCTATTGGGCGTGGTGGGGGAGCATCATTGCACTGGTGGTTATGCAACCCTTTTGACGACAATACCGATTGTCGTTACACGCCCCCCTGTCACAGTAGAGTCGGCCTCGGCTCTTAAATTCAAAGTTGAAATTATTGCCCTCTCCTGGTTTTTTCCGGGTTGTTCCGGTGTTTTTCGTAGGGTCCTGTTTTGCCCTTTGGTCCTCGTCTTTGGGTTGGCTAGGTAACTGAGTTTGCTCAAGTGTGAGCCTTGGCTACTGGACGATGATTGTAGTTGTGGTTGTGTGCTGGCCATCGTTCAGGTGTTGTGGTTCCGGTCAGATATTCCTAGAATCCTGGTAAGCTATTCCCCCTTTGATTACAAACTCAAAACACGTAGCAGCTAGTAAACATAAACTTACATATACACAGTCTGATAAAAAAAAATACATCAACATCATTAATACAAAAAAAAAACGAAAACAAAATCCTTCAGTAACACAAGAAATTACAATACAAAAATAAGTCCGTTTGCTTAAGACTATCTTAACCTATTTCGTTCTCAAAGAAACCGTGTTGGGAAAAACTGTACTCAGCAAATTCAGAAAAAAAAGAAAAACAAGACTAGACTCAGAAAAAAAAGTAGTTATATAACACAGACTAACAAAAGACAAAACTTAATAAAAAAAATATTCGAAGTACAATCGTTTTTCGTACAATTTTTTCGTAACACGTTTCCTTGAAACGCAATCTTATCCTATGTGCGTGTGCTGTCACCTATTTTCTTGGTTGTAGTATTAGAATTAATGGAATAACCGTAGCCCGAATTATAAATCAGTTCGCCAGAAATCATGAACCCGATGATATGGACAATCTTTTACTGCGTAACGCGCGGAAAAACTTTGAGAAAAAAAAAAAAACGAAACTAATATGACAAAAAACAAGAAACAAAAATACTCCTCAATTTACAAAATACAATTATTTAAATAACTAGTTTACTTTTACGGACGCGACGTTTACTGTAATTCAGCCTCTACTGGTGTGATTGCCCCCCAAATACAAGACCACAGATGGGGGCTAGGATCTAGTTTTCCTTCATTGCTCCCCCCGCAGAGCCCCATACCAATAATAATATCTCTAGACCGACCGTCTATGCCCACCCAAAAACAAATGGCACTTACACTTAACACCTATGTAAGCGTGACACACCTGGGGTTCCTCAGCCCGGCACAAAAGTACCCCAAATTGCCCCCTTGACGGGAGATGACGTGCTGCGACCTATGTCGCCATCCCGGTCTTCGCTGAAGGTACCTTCCCAAACATATTCCATAATAATCCATAATACATAATAATTCACATAATAATTCGACGGCTGCGGGGTTGATTAAGGGCGGTTTCCCCGATTGAAACCGTACGCGTCCATCGATTCGGACATCTCAATGGTCCTCGCTCGTGGACTACTGGGCCCAGCTTTTAACTCATATATATAACCATAAAACAAAAGCGTAAATCCGATATGGCGTCCCGATATAAGCCTGCAGACTTATATTTATAATATCTTGTTGCAACTAACCTATACTCAACAACCGAAAATCCCAACATAGCTTCCTTATATGTCTTCTTATATTCTAACGCTTAATTTTACGACTTATCTAAGGGGGGGTGGAATCCTAAATCTAAATCTATTACTATAATTATGTTCAATTATTTACATATGTACATCTATATATAAGTTCTTATATATATTTAAAAAAAAACGAAGTGAAAAGTAAAAAAATATTTTTTATTCTATGGTTTGCGACCAAAAACTTCTTTTACTTCTGCTGACGTGGACCGTGTCGTATTTGTAATTATTTCTAACTTTACGCTCAATCTTATAATTAAGGTCTGAAAATTTATCAACTATTTTATAAGGCCCGTGCCATGTATGCTGTAGATTGTCTGATTGGCCCTTTCGACCAACTTCCGTGTTCCCTAACACCCACTGGCCTACGACAAATTCGGCATTTTTGTTGAGCTCTCGCGATATTTTGTAGTACTCGTTCGCGAGTCGAGTCTAACTAGTTTACCGCGAGTGCCCTATCGCATGCCTCGGCCCTCCACGACTTAGCGCTACGTCGCTCGGCAGCCGGGCTGTCTACGGGCTATTCTTATAAAAAAAATAAAGAAAAGAGAAAAAAAAATGAAAATAAATAATTAAAAAAAAAGATGGTAAAGGCTACGACACGATCCTTTGAATTACATATTTGTTTATACAAACAAACCTATTTATTTAAGTATAATTAACCCTGATTCCAAATATCAACTTCACCCTATCTAAGATTATCCATTCCTGTTTCTTTCGATTAATACTTTCTTTCTTCATTATTTTTATTTGCCATATCGGATCCCTTAATCTGGATTGGGCGGTCAAAAACACGAGCCAATAACTATTGACGAGACAGAATTAAAGTATTTTCAATAAAAATAAAAACGTAATATGTCCATATAAAAGGGCGTCACGAAAATTAAACACAACGCCGACGGTATAAACGCGGTGATACACTACAAACGTTCGTTTGGTTTGATTTACGATAACATTATCAGTGAACAACAAAAACATACGACAAAAATAATACATAAACGATTTGGGCACCTTAACATATTCAACATTTCAACTAACAATTGCCCTCAATACTCTCATTATCTTCAACGCCTTGTAACATAGGCCATAAACTCTATCCGTAAACCAAACCAAACCTTTCGCGACGCACGGCAAAACAAACACAACGACAAATATATAAATATAGAAAAAAACGAAATTCTAGTATATTAAAAATGGCGAACAAAGCGGATAATGCAATAATGAAAAGTAGGATAAAAAAAAGTAACGAAGTTACGCGTATGATATATAATTAATTTATTAAGAAATAGTAAAATATTAAAAATAGTAAAATGCAACATAAAACTTAGTATAAAAAAAAGAAATTAGTATGATCAACGAAAGAATATAGTTCTTAAAAAGCGAAAAAAAAACGAGAGCGAAAAAAAATGCCTTTAGCCGTTCACGTATCATTCCGAACAATACATGAACGTTCATCTAATTGCCGAACTACAAATACGTATATTGCAAATCCGGGTTCTACCTTTGCAATTGTCTCTGTGTTCGTAGAAATACGACTTTTCGAAGGGAAATGTCACCTGCCCACCCGCTCTATTTAACCAAGGTTTTCTAGGCCTTTGGTTTCCAAGCCGCATAATCGTCGGTCGAACTGATCGCCTTAGCTGCCATTATGAATTATGGTGAAAAGTCGTATCCTATTATTAATTAATAAATAAGATCAATTAGATGAAGCCGCGAATTGAGCACTAAGCAATGACGTTCCGGCGGGAATGAGAACGCCATTAATACGCGTAAGAAAAAAAACGAAAGAAAATAAAATAGAAAAGTACAATATTAAAATCGATAAAACTAAATTCATTATTGCATCACCCTACTGAAAAACACGAAAATACACGACATTAAATAAAAAAAAACGAATAAAAAACATACTAATACTACAAACCAATTACATAATACAAATGTGTTACACAACCCTCCAGCTGGTCAGATACAATTAGCATGTCTATGATGTAACGATTAAGAGAAAAAAAAAGTTACAATAAACTCGAAAATAACATTAACATCTTGGTTCGGCACTTTCCGCCTGCTATTACAATTTTTTTTTAAACTCTTTGCGTTCTCTACGCAATTTTTATCCACATACGCGGCCTTTGCGCCCCTTGTTACCGCGCGTTTCCTCGAAAATTCACTTCATTTTCAAATCATAGACATGCTAACTACTATTCCCTCCGTGAACAACAATAAAAACAAACATACTCCATTTTTAAAAATATTTGCTAACTCTTTGGTTAATTCTCGACGATACAAAACTCAATTAATTTCACTTTCAATGATAAAAAAAAAACAAAACTTATGCCAATGTTGCATTATAAAACCCATATTTAAATTATATAAAACAAAACTAATCCTAATTATCCTAAACCTATCAAAATCCTAACTAAAATGTTACTAACTTATTAAGAAAGTACAAATAACAAGAGAAAAAAAATCAATCTTTACTAGCCTAATAACTTATGTAATATTTTAAATAATCCAATACCTAATAAAATCTTAACTAAAAATATGAAATATTGTTGTTAACTTATTGAGAAAATACAAACTAAAAAAAAATAATAAAACGTCTCAATATTACTGGCATAATAAATTATGTATCTATATCTATCATGTTCTAATCTAAGTAATTCTGTCTCATTCGCAAATCATCTCGAAAAAAATTATGCAATTACAGGGTTCATTAAACATCGCGAATTAGATTAACGAAAGACAAACAAAACGACAATAAAAAATAATAATAAAAACAACTCAATACTATTTGCGTTTATCTGTACTACTTAATTATAAAAATATTATTTAGTATGAAAAAAAAATCTACAAAAAGTGAAAGTTTTTGCGTATGAAATGTTACTAGTATCCCTTGGCACCAGGCATTGTGTAAAAAAAAACGCACTTAGAGGGTTGTTTCGCTTGACCGTCGACTGGCGCTTAGCGAATCGAATTTCTAGCGACCGTAATTTCTTCACAGGTCAAAATTTTTGAGTGTCACTAGCGGAAAAAAAGGGGACAGGCCAATATATTTACAGTCTTTGAATAAATATGTCAACGACAACATACTAGAGATTAGTGAAACAAAATATTTGCCTATTAACTGTTTTCGAAGACAGAAAAAAAAACGTTTTGTGTGTGGCATAGGGTCAAGTGTACGGAACTTGAGATTTACGAAAAAAACGAAATATATTTTGTTGGGCAATGTGTTTCAAATCTTACGAACTAAACTATCAAAACAAAATACTTGAAACGACTAAAAAACTGTTTGACGATTTATATATGACTTTACGGAAATTGAAATTGATATGAATGTTTTTTTTTGACCGAGTTTCTTCTACACCCAGGGGAAACAAAATGGACCAAAACACAACAAGTAAATAAATCCCCTTTTAAAATAAAATTAATTGCATTTTTTTGTAATATTATATCCAGAAAAAAAAAGAAGAAAAAAATAGAATGAGCGCACACAACAATCAAATGAAATCTGATTTTACAAATAAAAATAATACTTTGAACATTTTTTGTAATGTTATAAACATAATAGGTTAAATAAATATGAGTTTAATAATTTTAAATAAGTTAAATAACTTTAAATTCGAAAATTTTATTTACTTTTTAGGATTAATCTTAACAAATATTAGGTAACAAATTATTGACGCAAACCGCAGCCAAAACAATAGATTTGGTTAAATAAAATTAAACTAGATTATTACATATTCCATACTCAAAACATTAAACAAATAAAAATCACTTATATTTTCAACGTAGTAAAATTCTACTAACAATAAAACTACTACGTCACCGCGAAAAGTACACAATAAAAATACACAGATAAACACAAATAGTAATACACATAAAGAATACAATTTTAATTTCAACAATATTTACGCAATAATTAATTTTTAGATTTACTAAATTTACCGAAACACGTACTATTACAAACAAAACATCTATCATAAATATTAACTTAACTTACACACGTAACTAGTGGGAGCGACTCGCTTAGCTTTTAATAAAATAATTAATTATTAAAATTATTAAAAATTTGTGAGGGCAGTTTTTGGGGGATCGAATGCGTTTTCACCATTGTGACGAGAAAAGGGGTGATGCTACCTTTCTTAGGGTATATGCAACGACTTCCATTATTACGTCTTAGCGTTGCATCCCCAACGAAAGGGTTACACCAACTCCTAAACCCGACTTCTACAACCACCCTGTAATTACCTGTGGAAAAGCCAACTAACTACGCGAATGAAACAGAATGTACTTTTAGCTTATTTAATTATTACTAATTATTACAGGTGTCACGGCATGACAATACCTACGTACTGTCATGCCCTTTGCCTAAAACCTAACGTACTCATAAATCTTTATTAATTACTAACGTAAAACGGTATCAACGGAGTAACGATAACGGAACGGAGGGAATAGTTTATAAAACCAATAATGCATCTGACCTTTACTGGAACGGGTTCTCCTCTCCTGGCACAACACACACACCACTATACACAACGCGGGTCCAGCGCCTGGCGCTTGGACCCACTGACCTCTTCAGAGGATGATACAATTCTTAATGCCCTTTTTCAACCCCAGACTGGACCTTATATTGGCATCCCTATTGGGCGTGGTGGGGGAGCATCATTGCACTGGTGGTTATGCAACCCTTTTGACGACAATACCGATTGTCGTTACAATATTATTAGTCTAAAATAAATACTAAAAGTCGATCCCAACGGCATATTTTTCCAATAATATAAAGTACCAATAAATTCTCCTAAAATATCAATTTTTCAAATGATGTTTTTTTAAGCTAACAATAAATATTTCATAAATTACTGTTATAGTATTTTTTGACATCCACCATAAAAATACCCTTTTGACTGTAAATGTATGCAAAATAAAATTGTGAAATATATTTTTCATCAGATATTGCCTCATAATGTATTGCAAATAAAATAGTATATAAAACAGTAATTTTTAGTGGATATAATTTACATAAAACAAAATTATGGTGCACATTAAAATTTTAATAATGACTTGCAGTAAAAATAATATATAACGATAATAACGATTCATATTCAAATTTATTTAACCATAATCTTTTATTTTTTTAAATACATAATATCAATTGTTGATGATTAAATATATTTATTGAGAAATCGAAGACATCGTGTCTTAAGGCAAATTGCTGGAACTTCCTGTACCGCAATGAAATATTCGAGAAAAATATTTTTTTCCCAAAAGCAATCGTTTCGTCAATACAAGCATAAAGTTTTTTGAATCATTCAAATCGGATACTTCATTTTTTCATAAACTGCAATTTTTCGCACATTTAGCATAGTATCTCCGAAACCTGCCTTTGCCGAAAACTAATCACCAATTCGCCTCATCATTACAAATTGAATGTTTTTTGCATCATTCAATTTCGAATGCTCCGTTCTCTCAAAAACTTTTATTTTTTGCACTCTTTCCTCTTTATCTCCGTATCGGCTGGACCTGCCTTTGCCAAAAACTCATCAGCACATCTCCTTATCAACAGGAATCGAATGTTTTTTGAAGCATTTAAATCGGTTGATCCGTGCGCCGAAAAACGTGGACGAAATATTGTATTCATACAAACATACACACACACACGTCCATTTTTTCTGAAGTATGCTAAAATGTTCAGAAACCACTGAAACGTGAAGATATGCAAAAATTTTCATTTAAATTTTTGAACGATTACAAAAACTTACCCTACAGAAATTTAATAAATACTCAATAAGTATTGATTCCAAACAAGAAGTTAAAATTTGTATGTATATAATAGATTTAATTTTAATTATGTAGTTTAGTTTTAAATGCAGATGATTATACACTGATATAGGATATAGCAGACTTGAAGATAAGAATGACCTACGATTAGTTCATAACGTAAATTATAGAAGGATTTTCTGAGATTTTAACAGTATAATTGCTAAGAGTCAAATTAGACTCTATGTCTCACCCTATAGGTTTATGTTTTAGATAATTGTAAAATTTAAATATGTTTCTTTGAAAATCGATAGCAAATTTGTAGGCAGAAGACAAATAAAATTATATTAACACTAGAATGACGGAGGTTGGTTGTATACCTATTTTGCCTGATTGAGAGTCAATTTGGATAAGGGATTAGGGAGGAATAAAAATTAATTTTTGTATACCTTTTATTGTACTATGCAAAACGAAAAAAATATTTAAAAAAACGACTTGAAATTGTTAAGTATATCACATAAATATCACAAATTGACTCGCTCTGTCATTCTAGTGTTAAACTGCAATGCAACTTTGAAAAAAAAATCGCAAACGACACAAAGTGAGGTAACTCATTTCCTGTTAACAATAAGATCCAAATTTACCGAAACCATTGCAAAACCAGGATGCTGGTAGTATGCTACATAGAATTTGTGTGAATTACATCACAGAACTACACTTGAGGCAACATCCCACAACAAAACGAGACACAGAAGTATAGATTGTCCTCGTATAGACCAGAAGTCGAACATTATACATCTATGTTTGCGCAGACACTCGATCCATTCAATGCATCAGATTTCACATGCAATCATGTGATAATCCTTCCACTCAGACACATAAATCCTTAACTGAATCTATGTAAATCAACATAATACATGTGGATGTGGAGTTGCCTCCGGCTACAGTTTCTGAATTTCTGAATATTCATTCATTCCGCCCAAGGAACAATTGACATCTTGTCTGCAATTCAGAATACACCAAGTAGAGCGGAAGGAATATACGAAGTGATGCTATTAGATTTTGCTTGATTGCATATGTAAGAGCCTTGTAAATTCTCCAAACACTGGATGAGGAAGACGTTGTCAATATTTGCATATAAAGATTGCGGATTTTAATTATGATTATAATGGAATAGACTTACATTAGGTAGTTGAAGATCAAAAGGCAGTGCTGAACATCATGAGTATATTGTATATACAGAGTGTTTTAATACTCAACGTCAAGCAGATACAAGAATGATATTAGAAACAATATTAGGAAAACAATGTATACCATGCTATTTTCAAACATGCTGTAAGTGCAATTCTGTCTTATGGCAATTAGGGCATCGTGCCTTAAGGCAAATTGCTGGAACTTCCCGTACGGCAATTCAAAATTCGAGTAATTAAAAATAATCAATAATAATAATCAATAAAAGTTGATCAATGATTTGAAACTTTAAATAGAATTTTTAACCATATTAAATCTATCTTAAATCATTTATTTTGAAATATTTTGGAAATTCTGAACTTTTTTCAAAACAATCGTACTGCTTTAACTGCATAAAGAAAAAATATCAAAGCGCGTAAGCGCCGCGTCACCGTCTAACGCGTGGAAATTGGTACGGAACCCATAGGAAAGTAAACAAAAATTATACTTATTGTTAAAATCTCTATAAAATATCTGATAATTTGATGTGCATATGTCTAATGTTCATTTTTGGCCGCCAAATGGCTCATTTTTTACTTTTTTCTTCATATCTCCAAAGACGTTCGACCTACCTTTCCAAAAATTTTAACAGTTAAAATAAAAATGAAATGTTTTTTGAATTATTCAAATCGGACGCTCCGTTCTCTTAAAAACTGAGTTACCGTTTTCGAAACTTTTTGCCCCGTATCTTTGGAACGGCTAGACCTGCCTTTGCCAAAAACTAATCACCACGTCTCCTCATCAATACAAGTCGAATGTTTTTTGAATGATTCAAATCGGTTGATCCGTGTTCCCGACATCGTCGACGAAAATTTGTATTCGAACAAACATACATACACGTAGACACACACATACATCCATTTTTTCTAAGGTAAGCCAAAATGTTCAGGAGGTTTTGAAACGTAAAGATCTATAATAATTTTCATTTTCGATTATTTTGCGATTACTATAACTTACCCCACGGGAAGTTAATTATGAGGTTTTAAGTAGCTCTTAAGATTCTGATGAAATTGTAACTATTTTTTGGTTATTGTAGTAAATTGTTATTATTTTTGAAAACTTTGAAAGACATTGTTAATATTTGCATAAGGATTGCGGATTTTAATTATGATCATACTTGAATAGATTTATAATTAGGTAGTTGTAGATCAAAATGAAGTATTGAACATCAGGATAACATATATACTGGGTGTTCCAGAACTCAACGTCAAGCTAATGCAAGTATGACCTTAGGAAAACTGCTATTTTTATGTTATTCTAAATTACAAGCTTTTAAGTAACTTCTAAGAAAATTGTGAAAATGTAACTATTTTTTTGTAATTATTGTGCTAAATTTATATTATTTTTGCGCATTAAAACTTTAAAATCGTAATTTTATAATATTTCTAGTCAATAGGTATTGACAAATTTGCCCAGAATTATCTTAGATTAAAACTATTTGTGAAATATAAAATTTGTTAAATTTACAATTTTCCCAATTTGTTGTTGTACTATTCGAAAAAAATTTAATATACCTTGGCAAGTGCCTTTAAAAGTTCGTGCACTTAATTGGAATATTGACGTAGTACAATAATTATTACTTTCATACTAAAAACATAAAAATCTAAAAATAGTACGATTTTGATAACGCATTTTACTCATATCAAATGCTTTTCGTTCGTACAAAATTAATGATGAGAAAAATATTTAGCAAATACCCTCAAAATGACGAAGTGTTTAAAATTATTTTTTAAAGGTTATGATAATTTTTTTTTTTTCAAATTTTAGTAGCAAGCATTCATTATATCGTTTGTGATTAATTCATATAGTAAATATTTAATTTTAATTTGAATAATTCATACAATGCTAAATTATATAAAGGAAAATATAGAGTAATCATTCAATGTATTACTGAACAATTAAGTAAAATTTGCAGATAGAAAAATGAAAATTAATATCATTTGAATAAATATTAGGGTGGTCCTTAATATGGGTATTTTTGAATTTCCTTGCTTCCAAGAGCTCAAATGGTTCCAAATTGATAAACAACAATTCTCTGAAAGTTTTAGCTCTTAATATTAACTTTTAGATAGTGCGAAATTCAATCAAACTTTGTATGGAAATAGCATGGAAAATTTTTTTGAAAATTAAAAAAAAATTAAGGTATAACTTAGCGACAAATGAATTAAAAGTGAAAATTCGTGTCATTTTTCATTGAAAATTCGACGCTCTGCAAAATTTTTGAAAATTTCTTCATGCTATTTCCATACAAATCTTTGATTGAATTGTTCTCTATCTAAAATATATTATTAAGAGCTAATTTCCTTTCAGAGAATTATTTTTTATCGATTTGGAACTATTTAAGACCACCCTAATATATATATATATATATATATATATATATATATATATATATATACATATATACATTCAAGATACTTGGCAAATCAAACGTAAAACAAAATATCATTATAAGGGTATTATCTGGCTTTATATAAAATCTTTAAGAAATTCAAGGAATTACCTTCATCGAGAAAATTCTACGGAAAAAGGCGAGAGTTTGTATTGAGAAGATAAAGCCAGCTTAGTTCTTTCACAGAAATCAATCCATCAAAACATTATTTAATAAAAAAAAATATTAAGAATGTTCTTCGATCCATTTTAATCAACAAATGCAGTCGAAATATTTGATTTATGTGTTACATTTTTTCGAATATCTCCAACGTTATTCAAGCTTATACAAAAAGCCTGAAAAGCTAGAATTTTGGACTCAGTTCCGGCTCTAAATAAAAATCGCATATAAAAGGTATTACTTAAAACCATGTTAAAACCTGCAAATCCGTTAGAGAGCTTAATGCAAATTTATCAAAGCTATGAGAAACTCTACCCTATTATTCAAATAAGGGTAGCCTTTGCAGCTCAATGAGGTTTTGTTCTGAGCATTATTTCCGAGTTTCCGTGGAAATTGTCTGGTGGTCTAATATCATTAGTCAGTAATAGCCGGTATTTCATTATACAGGACGGACAAACAATAAACCTTAAAATTTGCTTTATAGTAGGCACCTATGGTCCTTAATGTTTGTGCATATTTATAAGAAGCTCTATCCTGAAATTCTTCGCTTGGGATATTTTAGTACTTTGGGTAATGTTGCGAATACTTTCAAAATTGCTCCTTGAATGAAGTTTGTCAGACTTAATGCAAGTTGGTACTTCAACATACTAAAAATAATATTCAAGATTAAAAGTTAAGTAAGTTAAACTTCAACGAAAATGTTAAGTATTTAGACTATATAATATATATTCAATAGTTTTACTCTAATTTGTAATTCTACTCCAATTTGATGCAATTTTTGATGTTTACTTAAAAAACTGATGAATTGTTTTCTTATTTTTATATAAATTATTTGATAAAAACGAGAAAATGCGAACGTATTTTTTTCTCTTGACATCAATAAATATAATATTAGGAAAAGTTAAGAGGGGTGAATTGGAATCCATTCATCAAAACAGAAACTCAGATCCTATATTAAAATCGAATGACACAGCTGTTTGAATACATCGAAAAGCAGCACGAAATGTGTTTGTTATTTCAGTTTAGTTGGCACTGAATATAATTTCCTTTTAAATGTAAATATTTTAATCATTTAAAATGTGAAATTGAAGAAAATCACATACCGCAGGTGATAGATGAATGATCGAACAAAAATTTTACCTTTAATAAACATATTTTATTAAAATTGTAAAAATGGTCTTTTATTTTATAGACATCAAATAAAGTTTTATCTACATTAAAAATAGTTTTCATTATGTAATCTGCTTTTTTATGAAAAATAAGCAGAGACTTAATAAATATTTCACAATATAAGCTTTACGATTTATAGGCACATATTTCTGATTTAAATGTGTATTCATTTAATACAATATTCAAATACTATTTAAATTATTTTATATTTTGAACGTGTGTCTAATAACCAAGTAAAAATTCTTAAACAAAATTTAAAATGTAAAATGATCAATTCATAATAAAAATATAGTTTTGTCAAAAAATATCAAGCTTTTATATTTATTTAAAAAAATCTGAATAGAAATCCTTGTAAATCGTCCACAAAAAAACGATAATTGACAAATTATCGACCAGGTTAAAAATGTTTAATGAAATTGGCATTAGATAAATAATTAAGACAAATAATTCAATATAAAAGATATATAGTGATACAATACTAAAAAGAAGTGTTAGAGTTGAATAAACATTGATAAAACTATTTTTATTAGGTGATATAGATCTTTATCTCAATCGAAATTTAGTTAAAAACGTAAAAATAATTTCATCATTAAAATAAATTTACTGATAAAAAACTAAGATATGAACTAATAGCTGTAAGAAAGTGTACATTTAGGGATATATGCACATTCTATAAACGATTTATCAAAAAATTAAAAATATAAAATTGCTTTTAAAAGCTCAAAGTTTCTACGATACTTCTGAATTTGTCAATATTAAAGAATGTTTTAATAGTAAAATGCCTACCGATAAAATCTGATATAACTTTTTTTTAACAGTTATAAATATATTTTCTTTTGGCAATATTTTTTCTAATTTTTATTCCAAATTATTTTAACATTTTCCTACCCTTAGTATTTTAACATTACAGTTATTTCTATATTATATTATTTTTTGATACTGCTCTTAATCATTATTTTCCAGATTTTGGACTTAAATAAAAATTGTGCAACGTGATTTTTTTACCACCAGAAGAATCTAAAGATCTTTAATAAACTATATCAATATCATAACATTTTTTCTTCAAGGTATTGCATTACATAATACTAATGTTAGGTTTAATATTGTTTTAGTGTTGTATTTTTGTAATCAATTCAATTTAGCTGTTTTATTTTCTGTAAATAAAATAAAATAAAATATAAAAGAAAATTATTTTATAAAAATAATTTTTATATTACAAGTTCGACATAATTATCATAAATTTTAAATATAACATTGTGCTAAAACACATCTCATAAAAACAGGCTTTTCTGAACGTATCTCAGAAAGGGTTCACTGAAACAACACAAATGTATTATTTTACAAAATTAAACTTTATATTTTATTACATCAAACTTTGCCAATGTTTTTCTATCTCCTGAAAGGGCTCGATCGCAGGAAGTAATTTAAGTATGAGATTGGCGGGGGGGGGTGATATAGGAACCGATTTTGGCGCTTTTAATTTATAACTTCCGCTCGAACTGTCCTGTCAATTTCCCATGGCAATGGGGGGTACAATATTTCATGAGATATGGGTCAACACTTCGATTCGGTTGCGGCGGATGTTCGGAACGTTTACGAGATAAGCACCGTTGTGGGACTGTGATATGTGGAGATCATTTCATAATTGTTTTATATATATATATATATATATATATATATATATATATACATATATACGAGTATGATATCATATCTTAAGAAAATTCACTAAAATTTCAGTTTCATAAACATCCTCAGTGGATGTGAATCATGGCCAGATAGGGAGTGAATTGCGGCGCAATATTCGAATCTAGGGCTTTCATTACTAATATTACGCTGATGTTGTTTGCTGGAGTTTTTAGGTGGAACGAACAATATTTATTTTAGAAAAACAAGTCCTATACATTTACCTTTTTCTTACCTGATCTTTACTTTTACCTTTAACTTTATCTTTATCTCTACCTCTGTCTTTACTTGTTCTTTTACCTTTACGTCTTTAATTTTACTTTTACGTCTACCTCTACCTTTCCCTGTTATTAGATATATAAATATATGGATAATGAAAATAAGGTATTTAGTAAAATATTATCTAATGCGTATTTACATTTTTTCTTTAATTTATTAAAATTATACGACGTAATATTTTGTTAATCAGATTTAATACAGTTGAGGATTTGTAAAACTTTGATCGTAGCGAATTAATCAGAACAGACATTTATGCTAAGTTGTACAGCAGAGTATTAAAGTGGTACTTGAAAAGTTATAATTATGAGCGAGAAACTGTACTAAATGTTCTGGGAATTTCAAATGCTTCGGATTTAAAAAAAGCATGTTTGCTGCTATTCATGTAATGATATTTATTGAGCTTAAATTAATTATTTCAGATTTTTTATAATTTTTAATATTTTTAAAATATATGAGAAAGAGAATAAGTATTAATAAAATAGTGAAAATCTTAGACAAAAATATGTTTAAATTACTTCATATATATGCTAGAGCGGCTCGATTTGTATGGGTCAAAAAAGCTAAAGATCAAAATAAAATACTTTATTGAAGAAACCACACCTCTGAAATGAATTCTGATATTTCGTGCATTGATCCAAAAATACAGGTTGAAATTTGAAAAATTATCTTTAGTCCCATTCATATTCAGAATTTGTTAATTTTGATATTAAACAATACTTTGCTAACCAATGATAATTTAGTAATCATCTGCCTCTCATTCATGTCATCTTTTCCCTAAATTTTATTATTTAATAAATCTTACTAACCCTTTCTATATAAAATATCTTTTATTCAAATTCATTTATTAGTATATTTCTTTTTTGATACTGCGCTTCTTCCTTTTTGCAGATCCACATTAGAATTTGACGCACATTAACGGACAGGATTGATTCAAGTCTATTTTCTATCAGCAACTGTCGACATTGCATTTATTATTCCTGATCTTCTAACGGTGTCCAAAACGAAGATATTAAATTGTGCATCATATTCTGAAAACATGCATTGATTATCTAAAATGTTTCAGTTGGTCTCAACTGAACATATCTAATTTTTCTTTTCATTCCAGACTTGGGATGAATTCGGATCGCGTCACTTGCGGTTTCATGATCTCCGATATATATATATATTTAATTTTTTGTTTTGTTTTTTTCATATTTTAGCGTAAATACGCGTTACCCATGTTCAAAGTCACTCAGAAATTGAGTGGTAATGTTCATGATTATGTAACGTACAATAAAGCGTTTGGAGGTGAAATTTCTTTATGTCTGAGACTTTTCACCAAACTATAAACTATGAACTATAAACTATAAACTATAAACTATAAACTATAAACTATGTATGACCGACCCCCACTAACTTTAAAAGGCCGATCGACCCCTGGTACCCCCTTTCCATATGTTTTTAATTTTTTTTATTTTTACTTCTGTAAAAGACAGGTAAAGACTAAGATAAAGATAAAAGGCCAGGTAAAGGTAGAGGTGTAGGTGAAGGAAACTTTACCTTTTACTCTATCTTTACAATTTCTTTACAAAAATACCCATTAGATAGTTATATATACGAGTACCTAAATAGTAATTATAATTATTTCTTTGGAAATATTCAAAACAATTGTTATTAATCATTGATCATTTATTGATTATTGATTTTTTTTGTTCGAATATTTAATTCAGGTACGGGAAGGTCCAGCAATTTGCCTTAAGGCACAATGCCATGCATCACTAGTTAAGTCTTACAATAGAATTTCATTTCTTATCCATTACTTCAATTCTCATTATATTTCATTACAATCCGATTAATTCATTATGGAATTGGTACAGATATTTCGAGTTATCAGAACTATTTTATTTATAAGAAGAAAGGTAATCAGTTCGATAGTTTACGACCATCACGTATCGCTTTTTATATCCCAATCGACCGCATAGCCGTGCGTGGCAAAAACTACGAATAAGGGCGATCGCCTCGGATCATTTTCTGGCTCGATACCGCGATGACGCATCCGCGGAAAACGATAGCAGCCCTTGGTCAAGGGTGGGTTTCCGTTAGGGTCAGGGTGAACTGTCGAATTTTGTTGTAACATAAACTCTCAAGTTATTTGATTAATATATTTTTACTCACATTGATTTTCTTCTAAAGAAATGTTACTCAATACATTTGCTACAATTATATACTATGTAGTATTATTTCTTTTGCGCTAATATATAGAATACTCACGTGTATATAGGCTATACAGCTTCATTAATTCTAGAAATATATGAATGGATAATAAAAATAAGGTATTTAGTGAAATATTGTGCCTTAAGGCAAATTGCTGGAACTTCCGTACCACAATTAAAAATTCGAACAGAAAAATCAATAAATATTGATCAATGATTAATAACAATTGTTTTAAATTTTTTTAAAAAGATAATTATATTTACTATTTAGGTATTCGTTTATATTACTAATATACAGTGACAATATCGCTCAAAACACTTAAAATCTGTACATCATTAAGCAGTGATGCGGAATGAATCCATCTGAGGATATGATAACTAAATAAAATAAAACTATATGATAACTAAATAAATTTAAAAGTTATAATTAATTTTAAAAAAATTCTGACAATTTTGAAATTGTTTGAACTGTATAAGTAAACCTCAAAAATTATAAATATTGGTATGAAACCCAAGAAAATGTAACAAAATTAGTACTTATGTTTAAAATCTCTATAAAATATCTGACCATTTGATGTGCATATATCTAATAATTTTCTATGTTTTTCTCTGTATCTCCGAAACCGCTAGACCTGCCCTTCGGACGCTCGGTTCTCCCAAGAACTGAATTGCCAAACATTGTATCCAAACATACATACATACACAAACATACACAGACACACATATCCATTTTTTCTAAGGTATGCTAAAATGTTCAGATACCTTTGAAGCGAAAAGATATGAGAAACATTTTAATTTTCGATTTTATTGCAATTATTATAACTTACCCTAAGGGAAGTTAATAATAATTCAAATATTTAAAATTGGCAGCTCAGTTGTAGGTTAAATGTCAATAAATAAACAAATGCACTAAATCCACAAATATATATTTACAAACCTTCGTATAATGAGAGATATATATTAAGTTTTTCGACATCTCGCTACAGATATCGACAAAAACAGCAATTTCACAATAATGTTTTTAACATAGTAAAGTAACAACACAAATATCATATACTATTTTCATTAAAATCGACATATAAACTAGTTTATCGTTCACCAAATTAATTGAATATAATTCTTCAGTAAATATTTAGTTGAGTTTTTTCTCTATCATCTATAGATTTTGTAACTAAGCCATATCATTCTATTTTGATATCCTATAAATTTTATTTAATAAATAAATCACATACGACTATTTTGCTTTGAAAATGACTTTTGCTTGCTTTTTCGGTCCCGTCACAATTGTCATGAACATTCATACTTGGTTTGGATGTTTTTATATAAATTCGGAATGGGAAAGATTTATAACATCGAATTTCGCAGTATCGCTCGTTGCAGTTGACTGTGAGGGCAAATAATGTGGCGCAACATACATATAATATTTTCAGTTCCATGGCAAAATTAGAAATTTATAGAAATTGGAAATACATATATATATATATATATATATATATATATATATTAATATACATTTTTTGTAAATTCCTCAAGTATTTGCTCTAAGTAAATTTTTTTATTCCATCACTCACACCGGTGAGAGTTTCAGTAAATTATTATTCAGCTTAATTCGTTTGGAATATTTTAGATGTTATGCAAATATCTTTTTGTATATTTATGGAAGATAATGTATGCAAGTGCAAACGTGCCTCCACCGGTAACAGGCCACCGGTTGGTTATTCTATTCGGCGCGGTCTTGTTAATTGTTTGCCTTCTGGCGTTGTACATCGAGGAATTCGAAATTATTGGGCTACAATTATTTCTAGAGGATCTGTAAATTTGTTTGCGTTTTGTAATACTGTAAATATTTGTACTGCTAAAAATAATAGCTTTGTTTGATGTTTTAATTTTTTTATTAAATAGTAACCGTATTTTGCTAAAATTGTTATTAATATCTTGTAGAGTAAGTTTTAGTAATCGCAAAAAAATCTAAAATAAAATTTTTTATAAATCTTCACGTTCTAGGAGTTTCTGAACATTTTGGAAAACTTAAAAAAAAAAATCATTTATATGTGTGTGTGCGGATACAAATTTTCGTCGACGATTTCGAGAACACAGATCAAAAAATTTGAAAAATTCAAAAACCATATTTATAATTGTTATTAATTTTCCTTAGGGCAAGTTTTAGTTACCGCAAAAAGCTCGAAAATGAACCTTTTTATATATCTACGTTTCAGAGGTTTCTGAACATTTTGGAATGCTTTAAAAAAACTGATGTCTGTGTATGTGTACGGATACAATTTTTTGTCCACAATTTCAAGAACACGGATCAACTAATTTGGAAAATTTAATTGAGTTTGTATTAATGAGAAAATGTGCTAATTAGTTTTGAGCTAAGGCAGGTCCCGCCGTTTTGAAGATACGGTGCAAAGAGTGACAACAATAATATTTCAGTTTTTGAGATAATGTAGCGTTCGATTTAAATAATTTATAGCGTTATTTGTATTGACAAAATGAATAAATAACTGATTTAGTTTTTAAAAAGACAGGTATAGCGGTTTCAGAGATCAAATAAAAAAAAAAATAATATTTGGAGGTCAAAAATAATTATTAAACTTATGTATATCAAATTATCAAATATTTTATAGAGATTTTAATGATAAGTACAGGTTTGGTTTATAATTTCATAGATTTTGCACCAATTTTTATTCGATAGGTTTCGACGCGGCGCTTACGCGCTTTATTTTTTTGTCTCTAGGCAGTTAAAGTAGCTCTATTGCTTTAAAAAAATCATAATTTTGAAACGTTTTCAAAATTTAACAAACAAATTCAAATTTTTCAAAATTGCCAGATTACCCAAAACAATATTTAAAAGATTTGAGTGAGGAATCTCTTACTCAAAATTAAAAAAAAGGCCATACGAAAAGAAAATATCTCATTGGAGACTCTTTAAATGCGTAGCGACTAGTATATCGTCTTAAAAAATAATGTATATTTTGAACGGCAAAAAAATTATTTTCTAATAAGTAATTTTTTTTCAAATATTTAAAAATTCTCAGAAATCAATTTTTTTCCAAGTTCTCAAAGTTTTTTAAAGTTTTTTAAAGATTTAATTTTTTGATGCGTGAAGTTCCAGCAATTTTCCTTGAGGCACGATGCTATGTACCACAAGTTCAATAATTCATTCATTCAATTTATAAAAAAATATTCATGAACCGATTTGATTCTCTACTATTTCATTTTATTACTATTTATCTCCTCGTAGCTAATGATTCTATATATATATATATAAAACAAATTACATCTTCAACCACTGTAGTGAACCAGTATTTTGTGAACTGGTTTGGGAAAATTGGATATCGTTTGAAGTGGTCGCCTGTATGTAGCTTCATTTTACTAAAACTATATTATCTTTGAAATATATAGCTGTTATGTGTACGATACAATGTTGGCTTTGGGCGTCGAATTGAAGCACGTACTACGAAACAAGTTTCTCGTGCAACTTCTGTCATCTACTTAAATTTCCCTAATTGCAATTGTTGGAAATGTCGAGAGGATAATGATCTGATTTTGGTTTCAAGTAGTTCGGTGTATTGAGATTTTTTAACCAGTTAGCTGTGGCGGACTGCCATCGAACAGTGGGCACGAATCTAGCTCATGACGTGTATATTCGACAATCACACAGTAAGCTGGTCTTCTAAGATAACAGATAGAAATGATGGGTTTATTTTTCAAAATTTGAAAATAATATCTCTACATTTAATTTCTTCGTTGACGAAATCACATATTACAAACGTATTAAACTAAAGAAGGATTAAACTAAATGAAATATCATATTATGTTTTTTTATTACCTTATAATATGTCTAGATAGAAAGACATTAAGTGATTAATTTGGTAAATAACATAGAATTTAAAAAGAAAAACCCAGTGGTTTATTTTTTATTAACGTACTAAATTATGTCTAAATTAAGTTATGGTATTATGAAGTCAAAAAAAGGTAACTCACATATATACATACAATTAGAAAAAATGTACATTACACAGACTACATATACACATATATACACACGTCTATCAAAGGTAATATGGTAGGTCAACTTATTATCGATTAAAGATAAATCTATTAAATACAATCTTTTTAGTCTTATGTATAGAAATATTATACATGTAAATGTAAGAAAGTAGGAACGGTTTTTGATGAAGAGCAAAAACTATTCTCAAATAGTAAAATATGTAATATAAATACCTAAATTTAATTCTCATTAATAATGTATATGATTTCCATATATTGGGAGTTTCAGGCAACTTGCCTTAAGGTAAAATTCCTCTTACGACCACTTATTTCATACAGTCTTAGTAAAAATATTTCTAACAAATTGACATTTCAAAATATATTTTGTTTTTCTTTTCAGAAATTTTAATATTAATAATTAGTCACTGTTTTATACGCCGGAAAAATATTCTCGTCAATACACAAAATTCTGCTATTCTCCAAGACGAGTATATTCGTCAATCACAGTTAATTGGTTAGAAGCATCAAATTAAATTTGTATTTCAACATGATTTTAATGACTTCTTAAGAAAATGTTTCAAGATTTTTTTTCTCAATAAGAATAATAGAAATTCATAATGTTCACTACAAAATAAAGATGCGGATTTTTTTTCTCAATAAATATAAATTTATAATGTTCACTACAAAATTATTATTACAAAACAAAAGTATTATTATATTTATAAGTGCTTACTTTTATCTATTTTAAACTGAAAACTCAAGCTGCAATAAGATAAAACACGTATAAAAAATAGTGCTTAGTGACTATCTTTAACAATACATAACAAATGTATTTTATCCTATTCAAACATTACTGTATTTATTTTATTATGCAAAAAATAATTTTAATAAATATATTTTAATCGATATGCATATTTAAATTTTGATGGTAATGAACAATTCTCGAAATATTCAAAATATTCAGAAATATTACAAATATTCATTAGTAAAATTTTATCAAATATTTAGTACTCCATAAATACCTAAATATTTTCCTAACGATTACATTTTTCATAGTTCATGAATAATTTATTATGAAATATTTGTTATGAAAAAAGCTGAAATTACAAATTCCTAATCACATTATTTATTATTAATTAATAAATTATATAGATTTAGAAAAACTGATGATTATTTATTTACCAGATTAATAAATAATAATATTATCTTATGTTATGTTTATCAAAGTGAAGAAAAAAACTAAAGTATTTTGTTAACTATTATTAAATACGCATAAATAATCATTGTACTATTCTAGTAAAAATAAAAGTCGCAGCTTAAAAATTACACACATATAAGTTGATAAAATAAGCCCTTTAGTAATTGTTTATTATGATGGTTTTAAAAGGAAGAAATGATGTTGGTACATATTCTAACGTCCGTAAATGTTTCAGTAATTCATTATTATATTATTATAGTGAACATGAAAATTCTGGAAATTAATTATCCAGTTATTAATTGGTAAAACCAATAATTCTTGTTATATATATTCTTGTTACGTTTGCAGCATCCACCACTGGGAATTATAGTGTTTCGTGTAAAGTTACAAAGTTTATTCGAGATTGCATAGTTTGAGAATGTGATAAATAGGCAAGTAATTCTATAAGACATATATCATTTTATATTTCCCTAATATCACGAATATAATGCCAAGAATTCCATATTTATGGTACCAAAATCCTCATCCCTGCGGGTAAACTATCAGGAATTTTATCAACCGATTTCTGTATGCTCAGGAATTCATATAGTGATTTGATATTTATAGGAATTATTATTGTACAACTCATAATATTAGCTCTGTAATAGTATTTTATTTTAATGATATTTATATGTACTTATATATAAAAAATGCGAAGTACATTGGTCCAAACAAAAATTCAAATATGTTAAAAATGATCTTAAAAAACGTGAAACAACCGTATACATTGTCCATTCTCATTATTTTAAATTTACAACCCGATTTCGAGTGCGATATGACGAAAAAGCTCCATTATTTATTTAAAAAGTTTATGCACTTTCTCACTTCAAATCGTTATTTTTAATGAAGTTTGCAAAACTGAAACTATTTGACCTACTTAAAAGTTTTATCTCTCTATTGCAAGTTAAAAATTGGCGCATTTGTATGAATGCTAACTGAAAATTAACTTATGCACTTTGAAGTTTTGAGTTTTCTATATAGGTATTTATAGTAAACGGAACTTGGGAACTTTAAGTTATCGAGATTTAGTTGAACTGTATTGTGTAAATAAATATTTTAGTTCATAGTTTTGAAATAGTTTTCGATCTCATTTTTGTGAGCATTCTTTTTTTGTAGTAAAAAATATGAATTTCATTCACATACACACGTATATGATGATAGTATTGACCGTAAAAAGATTAGGAAAAACATTTTTTCACGTTGTTCGGAAATTGAGCTTTTAAGCGCAACTTACAACTTTTCTGAAATTTTAATCATTTTTTAGCCTATTTTATCAAAGTTTTATGAATATTACTCATTTAAAATTTGATACCGTAAACAGAATTTCTAGGACCATTGTAATAATAACATAATTATATCAAGTTGTTATACATTTGAAACTTTTTCCTAAACTATGAATTTAAAATTATCAACATTGGTCGACTTTGGACAGCCTTTTTTCTGAAAATGTATAGAAGTGAGTTGACCATTAAATGTTGGTATCAGAATGGCATAAAATTAATTGGTGCATAAATTCATAATATTTTATAACAATGTAGGGCATTTTATTTTGTCAATAATCGACCTACATTGTCAATTCACAATTAGTGCAGTCGGCTAATATGTGTTAAACAAATAATTCATCCTCGTTTTAATTTCACACCTCATTTATTTTTGTCTTGAAAAAAGTGTCAGCATATTTCTGAACGAGCAGACAGTTTTGTACACCGTACGCGTCTCTTTGTATAATGCGCGGTCATTTATTATTTAAAACAATGCCGGTGGCGCTAGCCGCCGAATATTATACGGCTCTGGCTTTTCCAATGGCCATTCATCTCGATGAAACCAACGCACATTTTTGATTTAGTGAGATAATATATTGTTGTTAATATTGTATATTATATATATATATATATATATATATATATATATATATATATATTTGAATCTTGCCTAATTCAATTATACAAAAGAATACTAATAATAACCCGAATGATATGTATAATGTACATCTTCAGTCTGTAAAAATTACCGAGTAATATTAAACGACGTTTGAAAATTCATTTCATTACAATAATTACAATAAATTGAACTTCAAGCTGTAGTTAATTTGAACTTAAGAAAGAATTATTCGAGTAATGAATTTCGTAGTTTATAGAAAATATTAATTAAGCGACCAATGTTTAAAAATATACATGTTCTTAGCATAAATTATAATTATCTCAATATCTTGTATCAATTTGAATCACCTGAATAAAAACGTTTTTTATTACGGGCTTGTGAAAACATTTACGAGTATTCGAATTTCTGTATTAATTCCATGCTATTTATTCTGGTATTAGGATGAGAAATTGAAATTTAATTTGTATACTGACGCACAAGTCCTTCCAAAGTCATAAATTACGAAATATAAATCATGATTTAAAACTGGATAAACTGAATTTATTTCAACAAAGGAATGATATAATGAAATGGCCTAAAGATACCGTCTTAAAGTGTAATTTTGTGAAGGATCGTTTGCTTGTTTATAATAATATATTTGAATTAATTATTAAGTTTAATATTCAGCATATTGTCGTCCAAAAATTTTTCTCAGAAACATATTGATACAAAAATATTTGTTCATTTATATTTCAAATTAATTCATTAATTATAACGTAAGTTATAAAAATCATCATAAAAGTACATAGGAAAATGATATAGAATAGGGAATGCAATACCGGTATTCCGGTATACCGAATTATTGGTAAGCGGTATTTTTACCGGTATTGACCAAAAATACCGGTATTTTTGGTATTTTGACATAAACGCTATTTGATACATAATACACTGAAGTTTAAATTTCTAGCAACAAATTTATCTTTAAATTCCATAATCGCATAAACAGCTATATCTTCAAGTGATTCTATAGGATAAACAAATGTCAAATATTATTATAACTCGTCATTAAACTCAATATTTATTGCTTTACTAAGGGCTTCATATCGTGTTACAATAAATAGAATTGGACTGATAGGTAATGATGTTTGTTTCATCTTATGTAAAAATGTAACGTTTTTTTAAGTGATATTTGCGCCAAAATATTTTATATCATACAGATTACCTCTGCGTAATCAGTATTTTTTTCTAACTTTATATATAATAATTTTGATAATTACTAAATATTTTTACTATAGAAGCATTACATTGTTTTAAATAACAAAACTCAACAATTACAGTAACTTATTATTTATCTCAACAAAGTATCCGATCTTAAATTAGTGTAGAATTTTTTTTTAAATATTGGAGATTATGCGAGTTTAACATTTCGGATACAGACAATACAGTTTATTATAATAATGTAATATGATCTTTCATGAGTTTTTGGTCTTTCTTACTCATAGTTTGTTTTTGGTGAATAGTACTCAATAGACTCGACAGCGATAATGAATTAAATAAATTAGATGTAATTTCGTTAAATTATTATTTAATAAAATAAACTTATTGTTTTATTTTATTGTTTTTTATTGTTTAGTTGAATATAGTTGTAGTTGTATATAATTTTTTTTATATTTGTACTAGTAACTTTCAATTTTGCTTGCGTTTGTTTAAGATAATAAAAATACCGGTAAATAACCGGTATTCCGGTTATAAAATGAAAAATTACCGAAATACCGGAATTGAAATTTTCCATCGGTATTGCATTCCCTAATGTAGAACATTCAGAAGGTTATTTCATAACACGAAAATAATGTAATTTGCTGTAAATACCATAGTATGGATGTTAAAAAGATATTAGTATATTTCAGTCTTATTAATTAGTAATAGTATAATTTGCGTCTACCATATGTTTATATATCCTGTAACTATTTTCCGACTTCGCAGCAAAACAATTCTGTGTAAAACATATAACATCTAACATAAAGGTTCTATTTTCAGTAGCATTTGGATGATATAAGCATTATCCGCTTTTGTATTTTGTCCGCGATATATGTAAAGAGGAAACGAAACGTTATGTGAATTCCAGATAGAAGTTTGCGTTTTCAGAGAATTGCACTTGTTCTGGACGTGATACTCGACTTGCTTGCATGCATATCTATGGTAAATAATCGCCACTGCAGAAATGCAGTTACAACTTACGAGAACGAGTTCAATAATAAATAGAGAGTCGTGTATATATTGGTACTAACGATGTTATGAATACTGACACATATAAAAGTGATTTTTTCTTGTTTTTGATTTAAAACTTCTTTAGGCGCGATTAGGGTGTAAATGCGTACAAATGCAACGGAAGTGCGTTACGGCAGATAAGATGAGATAAGAGTCGAGTGCCAATGATTCGTCATTCGCTCTCGATGACTATATGGGTCGATTGTGATTAGTCGTCACGTATGTGAATAGAGATCTGTTGTTGTATGCGTACCAGCGTCAACGTTGTATGTGTACCGACATCAACAAGGAAATCAACATAAATAAATAAATATTTTAAAGTTACATCGTAGTATAAATCTTGATTTAATAGAAAAAGGCCTGAATCAGAAGAATATTTTATCCTGTTCCTTAGAAATTATTTCTATATTATTCGTAGTTTCTATAAATCTTTGAAGTTATTAAAAAAGAAAATATTATTTAGGCAAGGCAGATATTACAGTGGTTCAACACATTAGATTATATCGCAAAAAAGTAAAAAAAAAATACAAGCGGTCAATGAATGTATGTTAATTTTAATTACATGAAGTTTTTCAAACACAATTACATGATGAGTAAAGTTGCAAAAACAATATTTGTCTAGGCGTTGTTTAACATAATTTACTGTGTGAGCGAATATTACAGAATTTATTAATAAGCAATTACTTCATTTCTCTAATAAAGATGCATTTCTAAATGCTTATTACAAATGACAAACCAATCATATTTGAAGTATGACATTAATTACATTATTGTTTTTAAATATTATACATATTGTTAATGCCATTATAAATATATAATTTATAATTTATCATTATATAAATGTGTATAATGGTTGACAATAATAAATGTGTGCATCACGAGTGTTACCATATTACTAATAGACATTATTCAAAATTGTTATATGATGTATTTATTTTTACTTAAATGCCATCTTGTACAGTATAAAATAAGTTTTACCTCAATCACATGTGAACCTTAAGCGCACTTTTTTTTGAAACTCTCTCCTCAAAATGATCACCTAAATCGCAATTATATTTGATATATTTATATTATTCGATTTTCTCCAATTCAGATAATATAGCTTCACATCAACTCCCCAAAAGACTATACGTATATTTTTATAAGAAGAAGATATTACTACTGCTTGATATTAGGCTAGTCAGTTGGAAATATGAAATTAAACACATATTTTATGGAAATATTTGAATACAAATACAATTACATTTTTTGGTAAAATATCCTTATGAGGTATTTTCTACAAGACGTCTGCACTGTACATGAGTAATTGACAAACTTTAGACAGAAGTAAAGTTTGGTAAATTAATTAAAGATATATTATATTGCTGCAATCATCTTGTATTAGATGAATTTGACTTATGAGCATCAAATAATTTACAATTACTTGAAACGCCGATAAAGCATAAAATTGGCAATTATATACATTTCTGTTTTAGGAAGATAACAAGAAAACTTGTCAGTTGATTACTACAAACTATTAGATGGTTTAATTTGTATCTATTACTATATTGAGACATATTTAAATTTCATATAATGTTATTCTAACAAAAATAAAATTCATTCCCAACTAAAATGTTTACAATGCTAATGCCCTTATCTCATTTGTTTCCGCCTCTTGGATTCATTATTCACAATGCTCGGGCGAAGAGTGTCGCTTTACAACGGAATTACGTGTGCGTTCTGCAAAACATTTCACACTTTTCTAAAAAAACGTTTAACACTTCGAAAAAAGCCCAAAGCTTGAACGGTTTTTATTAAAGCGGTTATATATGGTGTGCAGACGCTTAAATAAAAATGGTTGACCTAGTTTTCGAATAATGGTGTAAAAATGGTATATATAAAAATAGGAAATTAAAGTAATAAATATATAATAAAGTAAAATATATTTAACCTATAAGTTTATGTTAACCGGAGCAGGTATTGATGAATATACTCCTCATGAAGAAGTCATTAGAAATTTGTTACTGACGAGTGAAAGTTTACTATGAAAATTCAGATTTTTGAAGAAAAAAAAATTAAGTTGTTTATAATAGATATAGATAAAATAAATTCAAAAATAAAAAAACAATCAATATATAAAATAGTAATGAAGGAATGCTAAAATAATTGTGTATCATGATTTTATAAACTTGATATTAAGTTTCCGTTTAGAGCAGAAATTCGCAGAATTTTTTAAAAAGTTTAAAAGCTTTTCTGAAAAAGAGCAGTATCAGGGACAGAGAAAAATATTTCATAGCTAAGAAATACTCAGTTTATTTATAATGAGAAAAGTACCATGAACTTCTCGAGAAGTGTAAATAATATACTACTAATACCAATATATAATTGTTTTATAATGTTTGTATAATTCTCATACTAAATGATATTCTAAAAATTATAATCATATACATCTCATTACAAGAAGTGTATCTTAAATAAATTTAAAACAATATTTAACAAATAAAACTGCAAAATTACATTTATCCTAGTGATTATAAGAATCATGACTACGAATATTTGCTCTAATTTGAAATAGAAATCATTATCCAGTTAATGATTTATTAAGTTAAGTATAACGCAATTCTGAGTTTCTTTATTAATGTTTATATCACAGTTTTCATAGTAATATGTAAAAATTTAATCAAAGTTTTTTCTTATGAAAAATTTAATCTCATGCACGCGCGGTGTTTTTTGCGTTGTTCATAAATATTTCCCTTTAAATGTTTGTTTTAAACCATTTTTATTTTTACAATTTTTAGTTCGCACAAAGTCTCTCCATATAATGAACAAAGTAATAAAAAAATATTTAATATTCTGTATTATAAAAGTGAAAAATTCCAGATAGTTCTCGGTCGTCTGATAATTCTCATAAATATTTAACAAAAAATGGTACGCTGTGTTTTTGCGTTGATCATAACTATTTTCTTTAAATTTTCATTTATGTAGTAAATCATTTTTATTTTTACATTTTTTTTTATTTTGCACAAGGTCTCCATATAACAAACAAAGTAATGAAACAATATTTAATATTCTGTATTATAAAAATGAAAATTCCAGGTATTTCTCGGTCGTCTGATAAATCTGATAAACATTTAACAAAAAAATGGTACGCTGTGTTTTTTGCGTTCATCATAACTATTTTCCTTTAAATTTTCATTTATGTTTTAAGTCTTTTTTTTACAATTTTTTAGTTCGCACGAAGTCTCTCCATATAATGAAAAAGTATTCAATATTCCGTAATATAAAAGTGAAAAATTCCAGATATTTCTCGGCAGTGAAGTACCTAGATTGTTAAAAATATTTTAGTTTTAACTACATGCCTGTGTGTAATAATTCCTCATATGTTAAATTCTATATAAGATATCCATTGCATTCCATATTAAAAATGAATCTCATTTTTTTTTCAAGTAAGTTTCAGAATTTTTTGAGTTTTAGTTCTATGTTTTGATAAAAAAAGCTATATAACATAACTTGGATAAATATTTAACAAAAATTTGATAAATATTTAACAAAAAATAAGCTATAGTATGAGAAACAGAATGTTGAATAATCATATACATTAATTATACATTAAAAAGTGCTCAAAACTATCATAAATATATTAATTTATATATGATAGATTATATATTTATGGAAAATACACAAAATAAAAACTACATAAAATAAATAAAACATGATATTGGAAATATGAATTGTTAATATATAGTGTTTATATATTGGGAATAGGAATTTTCAAATATATTTTTCAGAATTGTTAGTCAATGAAAATTTGACTGTAATGAACTGTAAATTAGGCTCTATAGATATTTTTGAATAATTAAAATGGTATATGATTATCTCATATTTGTTTGATTTAGTAAATGATATTTGAGTAATTCAATCAATTAGAAAAATATTTATTAAAT
Organism: Ctenocephalides felis; assembly: GCF_003426905.1. Taxonomy (NCBI): domain Eukaryota; kingdom Metazoa; phylum Arthropoda; class Insecta; order Siphonaptera; family Pulicidae; genus Ctenocephalides; species Ctenocephalides felis. The sequence continues at coordinate 65,173,120 of NW_020537324.1, forward strand.
GCATACTAAATGGTTTAAAGTCTATTTAGGATCTCAAAAAAAATTAAACAAGAAATTTGAACACCAAGAAAAATGCGTAAAAGTTAATTTCGATTATACAAACATAAATTCTCAGAACCAGCATTGATACACAAAAATATAATGCAGAAGTATTGTTCACAGTGAAACTCTATTTTAAACAAAAAAATTTTAGAATCAAGTAAAATGCTTGAAATTTAATTTCGGCTATATAAACATAAATTCTCTGAACCAACATTGCAATACAAAAATATAAATTCTATATATAAAGTATTTTTCAAAGTGGAACGCTATAGGCGTTATGTACAGCAGCAATAATCCTACTTGCAAAAGGATAAAAAATCGCAGACTATTCGTTATTTAGATAATTCCTTTGTTGAATTAATCTTACTGCAATTGTTCGTATAAACCGGTTAGCAAAATAAAGAACGTTTTCGTAAATAAGAGATTATCTCGTGAAATCGAAATGTTATTCCGAACAATCTTCTCCGACGAAAACGATAAAACATCGCGCGTGATGGATTACGTTTGATTCATGACTATGCGTCATAAAAAATCGATATAAAAACGAATTCTGTTCTAAAGTTTATAAAGTTTTCATTCTACTTAGTTAATGAAAGTATAAAAAATCACTTTGCGCTATCAAAATGACAAACAATAAACTAATCATAAACAATAAATGTAGTAGAAGCTGTAGTCAATGGAATTGTAGAAGGTCTCTGCAACAGACAAATATTAACATCAAGTAATTGTATCACAAAAATTATTTGATCTGCAACAAATCATAATTTAATTTTATTCAAAAACTTTCGAAAAAATTGCTATTCATGACTGCATTCTCTAAGATTTACTCAAAGATGTCAAAGTGTCAGGTTCATAGTAAAACTCTCATTATTATGCTCAATTTGTATTCAAAAGTTCACATAATTACAGAGCGACTTGCAGAAACTTTGGTTTATACAAATAATTGTTCGTTATGCGGAACTGTAATGTTTAATTATGTTTTTATAATAATCAGCTTTAGGAATAGAACAATTTAAGTATATTGTTATTTCTCGAGAATAACACTGCAAATTCGAGAAGAGAAAATCTTCTTCGTGTATTTAAGTGGTTTGCAGAGAAAAGCTCTAACTTCTGCAAACGTGTTGCATTTTCTTTGCACGTTATAATTGAACAATTCTACAAACGTCTAGGGATGTTATTTGATTATATATCTATTTGTAGTATTTTTGTTACTGTATTAAACTACTTGTCTTCAGCACAATTTATCAATTTATTAACAATTGTAGAAAATGTATGCGGATGTTAGGCAATTGTATAAAAAGCCACTTATATTTAGCACAATTTACCATTATGGGATCAATTATTCTATTATCTTAACTCAACAATTATATATTTTCAATTAGACTATAGTTATATTGTTTCTAGTTTTTTGTTAACTAATTGAGAAAATGAAAGGACAGAACTATAGTTGCACCCCCAAGTTGTACATAGTTTTTTGAATATAATCTAATAATTTTCAATGTGTATCCTTATAAAAGTA
>NW_020537324.1:65174780-65192913 GCF_003426905.1 Ctenocephalides felis
GACCTGAACCGATTTCAGAAATTTAAAAGCCATTTGATGTATCTCAATGAACACTATAGTTGTCAGTTTGTGAGACGATCTGCCGAGCCGTTTCTTTGTAATTTAAAAAGAGTGTGTTAAACTTTTCGTCCTCATTCTACCGAATCGATTTAAAAATCAAAATCTGTTCGAAAGATATTAGTTGGGAATGATACTGATCAGTTGTAGGTGAAAATCTACCGAGCCGTTTTCTTGCAATTAACTGTTGAAAAAAAAAATTAATCCGATTTTCATGGAACTTATTTGGCGATATATATCATGGTCTTATAGAACTTACTGAAATATTACGGCTTCACAAAAAGTAGTTTAACTTAAAAAAGTTAAAGAGAAAATGAATAGTTCTTTTGACATTTGTTAAAATTAAAATTTGACGATTTACTTGGTATAACGATAGAGTACTTGGTCTTAATGAACATACTAAACAATTAAAGTCCTACAAAAAAGTGGCTCTATTATAAAAATTATTGATTTTGAAAATTTGCTTTTTAAAAAATACTCCGACTGGGTTGACGGGTTCGATTTTCAATAATGTGTAATAAATCCACTACTTAAATTAACTACTCATAAATTAATTTATCTATCATGAATTAAGTCGATTATTTACATAAATCGGCAAGTTCATGTAACTTGCCTCAAGTCAAAATACCAATACCAACTAGTTATTTTTTCTGAAAATTTAGGTAAAAATTAATAAACATAATACCTTACTAGATGGTGGAATCTCTCACATGGTTTTTGCTGATATTTTGTCAAACTCTCTCTCCCCCTCAAAGCCTCAGGTGATTAATAAGAACATTCAAATCCAAGTTGAAATGAAAAAAAAAGAAGCAAAAGGTCACACGAAATTTTTAAGTATTTAATTCCAATCTTATATCACATATCATTTATCTATTAATTCATTCATTCATTCATTCAAAGGTTTAAATAATTAAGCTCAATCAATCAATCTCCTCCATCGATCTGTTTCATCGAAGTAATGATGTACCTTGTACCTACCTAAGAACGAGTACAATTTCGTAACTGATGCGAATCATGTGTATGAAAGCTGTAGGTAGGTGTATGATATATACTTAATAGGTCATTCCGGTCATCGATAATATAATCCAAGCATACATGCTCGAAACAAATTAGTAGATGGAGTAAAATCTCTTTTGCAATGTTAGTCAGTAAGAGTTAGAGAGCCTATAGAGGTATTTAGAATATACTTAGTCATTGCCATGATTTAATTTTACGAAGGACGAATGATCTGAAAAAAATATATACTGAAGTCTTTTTTATTTATTTATTTTCGAGCAGCAATTATATAACTATTTTTAGCATTCAATGAGCTGTTGTGATACAATCTTTATAATTTAGCATTATTAGAAGCCAATTCCTTTTGTTGATGCTTATTTTTTCATTGCTAAATAGAGCTATTAAATAAAATAAAAAACAAATAAAGGCCCTTAACAAACCATTGTTAAAAAAGTTTTTTTTATATTTTTGACCAGTTATTGTAACTATTCTTATTATAACCTAGCATCATTAGAAGGCAACCCATGGTCCTTAATATGGACATTTTCGAATTTCCTTGTTTGCAAGGGCTCGAATTGTTCCAAATTGATAAAAAACAATTTTTGAATGTTTTAGCTTTTAATATTGTCTTTTAGATAGAGCGCAAGTCAATCAAAGTTTTGTATAGAAATAGCATAAAAATATTTTAAAAATCCGAATTTTCAATAAAAAATGACACGAATTTTCACTTTTAATTCATTTGTCGCTAAGTGAAATCTAAAAATTTTTTGGTTTTAATTTTCAAGATTTTTTCCATGCTATTTCCATACGAAGTTTGATTGAATTGCGCACTATCTAAAAGTTAATATTAAGAGCTAAAACTTTCAGAGAATTGTTTTTTTATCAATTTCGAACCATTTGTGCCCTTGGGAGCAAGGAAATTGGAAAATGTCCATATTAAGATCCACCCTTATATATATATATATATATATATATACTGATATTACTACTGCTTGATATCATGTGGTCCTAAATAGAACTTGAAACCTGTGGTTGCCAAACCAGAGTTATCACATAGCCAGGAACGAGCCCTATCTTAGAATATAGTATTACTTTGTTATTTTTATATTTTTGCAAAATAATAAGTTAAACGAGTAATAATTATTTATAGAATAAATGGATGGATTTTTAACGGAGACTTGTATCATCAAGATATAACAAAAAATAAATTTTGGAACAATAAATTAATCTAAGAGGCCGATTTTGCCTTAAAATAGACTATTAATGTCTATTAATGATTAATGTCTTGAAAAGCTATGTTATGTAGCAGTTTTCATACAATTTTTTTTTCCTTTTTTAAGTTTATTTTCAATAGCAATCAGAATACGTGAGCTATTTGTTTATGTCATTCACTCACACACTTACACACACACTTTCAAACACACATATAAATTAATCTGATAAATATAATATTGATAGTTAGAGAATCACTTCAATAAGTAATTCTACTATTCAGTTCATATTAGGTTGTGATAGTTCTAAGGGTCCTCCATATTATCTTCAGGCTGCTTCTTCTTCAAAATGATACTAGAAACAGTCAAAATCCTAAGTGTCAAATAAAACTTACGAAGTAACAAAAAAATTACAGAAAACAATTCAAATATCAAATCAATATACCAATAATATCATATCAGAATATTAATAAAAAAATTCAAAAGGTGATAAGTTAAAAAGCTTGCTATTTTTCTCAGTATTTCAAAAACATCTGCTAGCTATCCGATTACAAACGGTTTCATAATATTACAATATTATATGTTATAAAATTTGTACAAAATTTCATATTGATACAGACTACAGAGTAAATTTTACTCCGAGCACTGATAGCCGCAAGGCTATTTGTTTTTATAAAAGGAATTTCATAAGCATTCTTCACTAGATTATATGTATGTACCTACTTCTGATTCACTTGTGCGATACTACTTGTGAGCAATAATTATTATATAATAGTGCAAAAACATGGACAACGTTTAGAAAGATGATTCTCTCTGGATAGATGATAAAAAGTGCAATAGAACAAGATTTAAGATAAATCTGATTGAACGTTATCTGTTAATGCAACTGCTTTTCTCTCGCTTCTAGTATATATATATATATATATATATATATATATATATATATATATATATATTGTATAGACTTTTGTATGAAAAAAAGCTAAAAAAAATAATTTTCCTACAATAAATTTTTAAAAATGCTGATGAAAATTATATAGTTTTGATATACTAATTTTAAACACTATTCACGTTTTTTACACAGAAAGGTTCAAACACCCGCAGTGATTGTTAATAGCCAATTGATTTCGTAAATCATCAAATGTTATGTCATAGTCTTTAAAATCAATCGAGCTTGAAAATTCACAATAAAATCTTTATGGCAATGACAAATTGTTGTTTCGGCAATTATTGAAATTGACGATTCTGATAAATTATCAACACCTTCGCTTTCTATGCAGATGAAATTAAGGATTAGGAAAGGATTGCTAATCAGTTAACATGTTTCAAAAACGATTTAGCTATTAACATTATGAATATTATAATTATCTTCGAATCTTATTAATGTACTAATAATTTGATAATTTATGTGGGTGCCACCATAAACATAAATGATTACTGTAATATTGAAAATAGTTTAAATAGCGTTTGAAAGTCAATAAAATTCAAATTTTAAATTTAATTATTATCGGAAATAAATAAAGGTATCAAATAACCAATTAACATCATACTATAAAAAGGCATATACGAGTAGTAGATATACTTTTGAGAGCTTTAGTTATGTATTGGCTTTGTAATCTTAAACAATTCCAAATATTGAGTCTTAATATAATTCAGAATTGAATTTTTGTGTTTGATCGCACTTTTATAATAGTGTTCAAATATAGAAATAGCGAATAATAATACAATATATTCAAACAAAATATTCGGAAAAAACTAGTAACAAAATGCAATTTTCTTTAGCTCACAATCAGATAAATTTATACTAAAAATACCGAATAAAAAAATTATAAAATACTAAGAGAAATTGTAATAAGATGCAATGAATAGTACAATTTTAGTATAAGATCCTTCAAATTTTAATGATTACACAGGTCCACAAAAGAATTTTCTGTATCGGGTAAGCTGCATATGCTTTCTAATGTAGTTTTTACAGCTAAACACGAACCTGATGCCAAAATTGGGGGTCAAATAGCAAAAAAATAAAATCAAAATTTCCGATCTAGTAATTCTATTGCGTAATAATTGAGCTATTATAATTTCTGTAGTTTTTTGGCCCTATTTAACTTAAATGACAACCGAGTTGCAATAAAATGATCTGAAAATTCAGGGGTAATTTGCAAACATAATTACTCTCATTTGCTCCTTGGTAATCTGCAAACATGTTTGCAATTGAATATCTTAAAATACCCTTACAAATTATTGTATTCTAGAAACAAACCTAATAGCCATTTAAAGCAGGGCTTCTTAAACATTCGTCCTCCCCATTTACGACTGGCGATTTCTTGGCGACCCCATTTATGGCTGCAAGTTTTTTGACGACCCCACAGATATGAAAAACTATATTAATATTTTTAAATAATTTATATATTTGTTAACAATATACATATACATATACATATGACACTATATAGTTTAAGAATTTTTTGAGAAGATACAAAAATCAAGACGTGATGTTATAAAACGATATAAATATTTAACATTAAAATCACTCGCAACCCCAAAATTTTCCTCCACGACCCCATTTGGGATTGCAGCCCATGTTTAAGAAGCTCTGATTTAAGGTAAAATGGGCCGCGAAACGACGATTATAAGATTCTGCAGAGGAATGATGACTAGATCGCAGATTTTGTCGTTTAATTTTTTTAATGTTTTTTACCATTTGACCCCTAATTTTGACTTCAGATTCGTGTTTAGAGATAAAAACTACATTAGAAAACATATGTCGCACACCAAATACAGACATTTTTTTATTGGACCTGTGTATTTGTATTATATCTGTGCAATTCATGAACAATTTCAACGGATCAAGTACAGATCTGACTAGTTTTCGCACCTTTTTCTCGAATCGTTACCGTTACCGATTCGACGCATGCAGTCTAACCTTCCTCGAACCGTCTTTTATCGTTGTATAGGTCATAGTTACCCGTCGGCTGGTTAAAAACATGATCCTAATTCAACGTGAGAAGAACACAGATATGGAAACAGAGAAAGTCCAATTACATTAAATCGAGTTGCTAACTCAACTTCTTACAAATTGCGAAACTGATGGAATCTGCGACTTGTGCAATGATATGGATCTTCGTTGATAATGATAACGGGTTAGGCTGCGATCATATGTGCCTCGACGAAATATATGTGGAAACACACTAGGTGTAAACATATTTTTATAAGTAGGAAGTAAAACTTTCTTAGGCGCGACTAGGGTGTAAATCCCTACAAATGCAACGGAAGTGCGTTACGGCCGAGTCGAGTGCTAATGATTTGCCATTTGCTCTAGATGAAATCATTTCTATACGGGTCGATTGTGATTAGTCGTCGTGTATGGTAATAGAGAAATGTCGTTGTACGCGTACCGGCATCAACGTTGTATGCGTACCGATATCAACTAGGAAACCGGCATAGATAAATAAACATTTTAAAGTTACACCGTAGTACAAATCTCGATTTATTGAAAAATACCTGAATCACAAAAATATTTCACCCTGTTCCTTGAAAATAATAAAACAAATTAAACATGTGCCGTCTATTAAACGTAAGTTTATTGATTAGAAATTATTTCTTTATTATTCGTAGTTTCTATAAATTTTTGAAGTTATTAAAATGAAAAATATTTATTGATTAGAAATTATTCCTTTATTATTCGTAATTTCTATAAATCTTTGAAGTTATTAAAATGGAAAATATTTTTTAGGCAAGACAGATATTACAGCTGTTCAAAGAATGAGATTATATCGCCAGCGAAAAAGTAAAAAAAAAATACAAGCAGTCAATGAATGTATGTTAATTTTAATTACATGAAGTTCTTCAAACACAATCATATGATGAGTGAAGTTGCTAAAACAATATTTGTTTAGGCGTTGTTTAACATAATCGACTATGTGAACGAATGTTATAGAATTTATTAATCAGCAATGACTTCATTTATCTGTTCATTTCTAAATGCTAATTACAATGACAAACCGATCATGACATATTTGAAGTATGACTTTATTTATATTATTGTTTTTGAATATTATACATATTTTTAATGCTATTATAAATATATAATTTATAATTTATCATGATATAAATGTGTATAATGAGTAACACTAATAAATGTGTGCATCACGAGTGTTACCATATTACTAATAAACATTATTGAAAATTGTTATATGATGTATTTATTTTTACTTACTTACTTACTTAAATTTAGTACTTTGCACAGTAGCAAATAAGTTTTACTTCAATCGCGTGTGATCCTTAGACGCACTTTTTTTTAATTAATACTTCAATAACAATATCAAAATAAAAGAACTTATAAAGAACCTCCTAATAAAAATTAGGTTATTTTAAAACTGAAGAACAGCTCAGAGATAGCAAGTAAATAATACATATATTACAAGTTCTTAATAGCAATCCTATTTTTTTTTCCAACATTTTTTTTTCTTAAAAGCAATATTAATCTAGGTGGGGAACCTATAGAAATTTTTACTTATTATTAAAATCTCTATAGAACATCTGATACTCTGATACGAATAATGATCAAATTTGACTGCCAAATCGCTTTTGTTTACTTTTTCTATTGAAGCTCCAAAACCGCTGGACCTGCATTGCCAAAAATTCAGCCAATTTGTCATTCCGTCAATGCAAGTAATACATCCATTTTTTCTAATGTATGCCAAAATATGCAGAAAACTTTTAAACGTAAAGGTATGCAAAAATTGTTATTTTCGATTTTTTGTCATTGCTGTAAGTTCCTACGGGAAGATAATAATTCAATAACTGTGATCTGTAACCTTATTTTAATTTATAAGGAACATATTAATTTATATTTTCATCGGATCATGGTCACATACCTCATCTCACATATGAATTCGCAACCATTTAACCGTCTTTCAATCAGGTTATTGGTACTTAAAGGCGCCTAGATACGTTTCGAGATTATTTATGGTGTAAAAGATGTTCACATCGATATTAAAACATCTATAATGGCCAATAAATAAGTTAATTTTAAATGCTATTAACTAGTGAGTGCAATAAAATATATGTTAACTACTAATCAACGATCATTTTTATTGACAAGGTTTATGAAATTAGAAATAAACAAAATTAAAATTATAAATAAACAAAAATATTTAGAATTATGTAAATTATTTATTAATGTATCCATATTATAGTATAATAACATACAGTAATAGAAAAAACATTTATTTCTTCATAATTAAATCTAAACTAATAATTTCTTCATAATTAAATCTAAATAATCTGATATCAAGTATTAGTGAAATACATTATTATTTGAAAACACAGATCAAAACAATTTACAAGTGCAAATGTTTTTACCGATATATTTTTTATTGCCAAAAAATAATCAGCACATCTCCCTATCAATAGGAATCGATTGTTTTTGGAATATTTCAAATCGGTTCATTCATACGCTCCAAATCGTCGACACATACACACCATTTTTTGCTCGGGTATGCCAAAATGTTCAGAAACCCCTGAAACGTGAAGATATGCTTACTTTTCTATTTTTGATTTTTGGACCATTTACTATATGGGAAGTTAAAGATATGACTAGCATTGGATCGTCTAAAAAGTCTCGTAGTTAAGGAGAATTCTCACATCAACTCTTAATTCTGCTCTTAGTTCTAATTGCTGTTCAAAAACAATATTGTTTTTATTTATCAATGACTAATCTGTCATAATATTCATCATAAACAAATAATTTCCACCGCATTGTCTAATACTTAAAACAGTCATGAAAACAATTCAAGGAATTGCGACATCTCCATCTCCATAAACGTTTTCCAGCGATAACCGCGATGAACTTTTGCAAAACGTGATCTAAACGAGACGACATAGATTTAATGATGGCCCTTAATTAATCAGAGGAATGGGCTGTTTATTGCACAAATGACGGTTTCTTGACAATTGCATCATAATCTGATAGTGTTGTTCGCGAATTGGTTAATGCGGATCAAATCGTCTATCACGCTTTTCATCTGACCGGGACGGACGGACGCCTCGTGCCTTTGCCGGCGGATTGGAAGCTGGTATAGGTGAGACGTCGATTTGTCATCGTCGAGGGTCAGGGATGGGACATTTTGAAATCGGATTTCCACATTTAATAATGGACTCATCAAAATTAGTGATGGCGTACAGATACATTGTTCAAATTGATTTTTATTTAAAATGGCTTTGTGCATCCCATATCGGCCTTTTGCCTGGGTATGTCGTACTCAATACCGCCTGGGTATGTCGTACTCAATACCGCCTGGGTATAATACCGACTAAAACCTTCGCCTTGCCCTTGCCGCTAATCCCCACGGAAATCGCCATTAGGCATTACTTCGAGGGGAAAGGATTTAGAATGTTATCAAAGAACAAAACTAGGTGCAAATAGCATTTTGCTTTGAAGCAAGTTACATGAATTTTCCGAAATGTATAATAATAGACTTAGTAGCTGATTCTCAAAATAACTGCTTCGACTATTTATTTCAAAAATAAACTTTTCCATTTTGCTAAAAACTTATCAATGCAATTTTTATTTATGTTTCAAACAACTTGTAATATCTGTAATTATATAAGTTATAGTGTACCAACACGTGCTTATATATTCTGAAACCGAAGCCCAATTATTCCCAATTCTAATGAATTTATATAGTACAGCCACTTTTCGTAGATCCCTACTATTTTAGGATGTACGTTTAGTGCATAAACACTATCGCGTAAAATTTCATAAAAAATGCAAAAATAAAATAAATATTTAATTACAAAGAAACGGCCCCGCCGATCTTTGCCAATAACTAAACTGCACGGTTCCTAAATGATATTTTTGAACCGATTTTTTTGTGAAAACGGTGATTTCTGCCCGTTTCTGCTAATTCAAAAAAAAAAATCATTGACCAACCCTCTTCCAAACTAAATCGAAGTTTTTTATCGAGTGCCATCGAATTGCTTTTCAATTTATGAAATCGGTTCAGACGTTTCTGAGAAAACGTCAATAAATATCATATTTGGATTCATTTAACAAAAGTACTTTGCCACTTTTACACTTTTACACTTTTCTACTATTTATAAAGAAATGTACGAAACTAAACAACGCTTGTTCTTATGAAGTTTCATCGAATCAGTTTGAAATTTTTTAAATCGCAGCTGTTTTTGAGAAAACCTGGGCGAAGGCTCATATACATACACATACTTCTTCCAAATTTTATCTCATTTAATTCAGAATGTTAAGTTGAGGAAACACAAAATTGGTAAATCGGTAAAAAATACATTGTGCAATATCTTTGGAACTCTGCATAGATACATTAGGTACTGTGCACAACTCGACATACAAAACTTTGGAGAAACAATAATTGGAGTAAATTATTACTTCCAAAATCTTTTGAGAGTTCAGTATATTCGAGGTTTAAAGAGTTCATTTTTATTTAAAGAATACGTTGCAATCTCCAAGTAAATTGGTATTGACGAGTAATATAATTTCTAAAAATGCAATGTAATAACATTTTAAATATATTACGATATCCCATCCCTTGTAGTAATATTATGCGGTTTTGTGTAAAGATAGTTATAATGTTGTCAGAATTCTGGACTGTTGTCACTTCTTAAGTAAGCGTGCATTGATCGTGATAAATTACCCGAAGGTAGAATGATTTATGTAAAACCACAAATACACGAAAAGAGTATATATATATATATATATATATATATATATAAACTGTTAGAATGTATATTATAGTAAACTCATGACCCGCAATTGAGACACTGACCCACAAAGCCGTGAGGTTGAACATGGAGTTCAATTGATTGAAATTTATAGTTTAAAATTAATAATAAAAAATAAAACTTTAAATTTCTAATTAAATTTTTATATCAAATTTTAATAATTTAGATATTCATATGATGTTCTGATTATAAATCGAATAACTTATTTTTTTACATTTTTTATAGATGTTCTTATTATTTTTTACAGCTGTAAAAATAATAATTGTTTCATATAGTGATGATTGCAGCAAAGCTTTGAAAAATTTATTGAATATTTTAAACATATTATTAAATACATAGTTATATATTTTAATTGCACTTTGCTTTAACTGCAAAATCTAGTTGGAGCGAATTTGTAATTTTAAATGGTAAATTGATAACAAAATTATATTGTGCAAATTTCATGTTTACTAATGTATAGGAGTTGCTTCTAATAAGTTTTGTTAATGTAGTATATTTCTTATGAGAACGAATAGACAAAGCTATATTTCAAAAATCTTGATATTATATTTACAGAAAAATTATACAGAACATTAATATCTAATTTAATAAGTCTCCTTAATCTAGCACATTGAATATGATAACGACTAGACAAAGTTGTATTAAAAGAAAAATATAACTGCAATCCAAATATTTTAGATAATTCTTTCTTATAATATTTTTTTCTGATTCTTTTACTAATTTTTAATTTAATCGTATGTTGTAATTGGTGACAGCCAGATCCAAAAAGATATTTTAACGGATATTACTGCTTGGTATCAAGACTTGAAACTATGTGCTTGCTAAAAACTGTTACTGAATGAACTTTATCATCAGAATCACAGTTCAAAATTTACTACAGTATTTTAAAAATGTATTCAGCATCTAACTCACCATCTATCTATTCATACGTATATTAATCTCATTGATTGCGTGCATATCAAATCGTTCTAAATATTTAACATTTCCATGTGGATCATCCCGCTCACATATGTATGTAATCATCATCATAAAACAACAATTACTCATAGATTATTCCGACTGGCAATATCCATCAGGAATGTTCCAATTAGTAACACCGATCGATGGTGCACCTATTACATTTGCATAATAATATTATATCTCGGAGCAAATGCAAAACGAGTACAAATGATTGACCTCTTATGCAACGAATTTCGAGTCACTTGCAACTCGCACTCGATATTCCAGAACTCGTGTAAGATACTTCCTTCTTATTATGCAAAATATTGTTGGGAAGAGAGCCGAGGTGATAATCATATGTTGAATCACTTTTTATTTTGGTAAATTTTAAACGAGAGAAGTTTCCAAAAATTGTCACAACTATTGGGTCTGACTCGTAGACCTTACATATATGAACCGCTAGTACAAGCACGAAAAAAGTGTCAAAATGTGAAAAGGATATGGTGGCGTCACTGGGTGAACGAACTTTGTGGAGAACCGTTGAATACTCTCGATTATTTAAATGAATGTCATTATTGTTTATTTGTAGTCTTTATATACACGTACATTAGTCATATACATTTTATGAGTTATCTTTACCATTTTATTTTATTTGAATGTATATAATTATATATCGCACCATATATTTTTTTTGTCAATAATGTTATAAAATTGGTTGGAGGGACATGTTTTGCCTTACTATATCCCCCGATAGCATTTGCCTACCCTTTTCCCATTTTTTGCACTCCATAATGGCGTGCTCAGCATCCGCCCTAGTCGCTCCACCCAAGCAATAGCAATTAGAATCAAATGAATGTTATATGATAATCGAGAGTATTCGACGGTTCTCGGCAATGCTCGTTCACCAAGTGACGTCACCATTGCCTTTTATATTTTGAAATGTTTTAACAGGGAAAGAGTATGAAGACCTTCAATCCATATGTATTATAAGGTTTATGGCCTGACTTCACAGCAAATACGTAGCATTCTGTCAGTTCTTAGTACTATTTTATATAAAGAACGCGGCGTAACATAGCGTTTTTATAACAATATTGAGACTTCGATCTTACATATCTCATCACAATTACTTTGGAAACATATATGGGCCGATTCTGCCGCACAACAGACCAATGTTATGTCAAGGCCATGTTACGCACCAACTTTCATACATTATGCTACTGAATCATACTGAATACTGTCAAAATGTCTTGTATTTGCAGTGCACTCAGGCGTTTTACACATAAACTGCAACGTCACCCGTGTGTTATGAAGCTGGGTCAGAAAGACCCTGTTACCTAAAATCGTTTTTTTTTACATTTGTGCGGTTCCTAGGTTAGGTTTTCTATCTGACAATCTGAGAAGAACCCCTGACTACACAGCAACCACATGGCTTTTGTCAATATCTAGAACTTATTTATATGGAAAGTTCTTCATAACGTAGCCTTGCCATAACATTTGTCTGTTTTATGATAATAGTATGGTAACCAATATTTATGCGTTATATTGCGGTTGCTGATAAAAATATATAAGATTTATTTACATTTCGCTAAAAAAAAGCACAAAAACCACAATTATGTAACTGAATTAGTGGTTTGTTTAACACACCACTAATTCTAACACACAACATTTAAAATTAATCATAATTTTTGATGGTTTTCATTCTAATAATTAATTTTCAATATTCTGTAATTACTTCTTCATAATTGTGTTTCTCAAATATAATTATGTTCCATCTGTAATAAATTATCTGACGTTCCTCAATTGTGCAATAAAACCGCACATGGTTCTGCGATATATTATTTTTGAAAACTGGAATTATTTCCAGGATCTTAAATCACTTTTTAATTAGAATTTCATAATTTGTGGTAATATAACCAATATATCTAGTAATAATATTTAAAAGCGTGATTAGTTTTGTAGGTTTATATTTTATACTAATCAAGTATTTGAAAACGTGAATGATATTTAATGGGTAATAATAATTTAAATAGAAATGTACGTTAAATTGCATCGTTTAGTGTAAAAAAACTGAATTTTATCCAACTGATTAGTAAAAGTTACTTCTTTGATTTGATATTAATGTAGGTCATAATATTTATATAGAATTTGAGAAAATAATAAAACGTCATATATATTATTTAACTACAAAGGATCTTGAAAAAAATTATTGTTTATTATTAAAATCAATAAAAAAATGTGTATCAATAAAAATCAATCACAATGTGTAAAAGTATGAAATAATTTTTATTGATTCTAAATGTAAAGTCTTTGTATCTTTATATTAATTTAACAGTTTATGTTCCAAAAATGAATCAAAACCCCAAATAACATGTAGGCTGATCAATTTCTTAATTAATCAAACATTATAATTATTAGGTAGAAACTATAAGTGCTCAGTTTAATATGGCAATAATAGATAATAAAATGAACAAAAAACAAATAATTTAATTAATACATCACTATATGTACAATAAATATGCAAATTTAAATAGAAAGCTTAAATTTAGATACTATTCTTAGTATCACTTACAGATTAAATTATTCATTTTTCTACCATCCAAATAAATTAGTCTCAGGATTAATATCAATTTAAAAAAAAATGATATATAAAATTGCAGTTGTATAAATTCCTTCAACTTTCCCTAATTACATTATTTTTTCAAGATTTTGGAAAGTCATATTTAACTGTTTCATGGCGTAATGGTTGAGTGCAGTGCCTCGTGTTAAGTCTGGGTTAAGTCTCCCACTCTGAACAACCTGATATTATGCAATAGTTTTATGTTCAAAATAATAATAATGTAAAAAATACAATAATCGGGCAGTGTAATTCCTTGAATTTTTGACTACATTGTCAAACAAATTAAGGAAATATAGATACCAATAAAAACCACAAAAAGTAAATTAATAAGAACAACAAAAAGTAAATTAGAAATTTCATACTAAAAGACAACTTGAAAAAAACTTGAGGACAGTTATTCTTTTAATCAATGATTGTCTAAATAAATCCCAAACTGGTAAATCCATCATGACATCAACATGCTCTGTGTACGAGAAGAAATAATACAGTTTGCAACCCAAAAAACTGAAGATTTATTCCAAAAACATTTGGCTTTCAACTTTCCAAAAACACTCAAAAGAACAACCACAGCCTTGCTACATCGAAAAAACATAATTTTTACTCTTGTAATTTGTATTTGAGGTGGAAGAGCTACTGATAATTCATACTCATTGTCATTTATTTATTACATTTGGTAGATGTCCACTAAGAACAGTTAGTAATAATATGGCCTAAAGAGAAACATACTTATAATATATAATCCCTTAATTTTTTCCCACATAAGCTAAAATTCCAAATCTATGAATAGCAAAGATTTTCTATGCTATGACTATTTTAGCAAGTTTATTATATTTGCTGGATGTCCACTAAGGACAGTATTCCTTTCTGTGTACTTGACCGAAATCATTTTGATAGATAGTCATAAATTATATGGTAAATCTGCAATTCAAAATTTGCAATCGCCAAATATTTACTATCCTCTGCATATATTTATGCAAAAATCGCCCAACAAAAAAGAATCTCGCCAAAGAAGCGCTCGCCTTATACAAATAAGTTAACGACTAGTAAAGTTATTCATTGTATATTATTATCCGTGAGAAAATCTCAGCGTGAATAATCTCATTGTTTAAATGATGTAGTAATATTCGTAATATTGCTGCAGGATCATAATAATAATAAAATGAAAACACACAAGTACTGTGCGATGTGCTTTTGTTAGTATTTAAAAGCGA
The DNA here is from genome assembly GCF_003426905.1 of Ctenocephalides felis. NCBI lineage: Eukaryota > Metazoa > Arthropoda > Insecta > Siphonaptera > Pulicidae > Ctenocephalides > Ctenocephalides felis. Next base: position 65,189,567 of record NW_020537324.1, read on the forward strand.
TTGTGCAACGAAATGCATCATCAATGTTTGCAGAGTAAAAATTTCACAAGACGGATAGCTCCCATTAAAATGATTATCGCGGGTAATAAATCCTTTAGTGATGGCCAGTTGTAAATACTTGTAATATTTGCCATCCAATGTAATTATAAATTTGACAACTTAATAACTGAAAACATTTATAATTGTTGGTTGAATTTAATGATTTCGAAATAATGTTTGGTAAATTAGATAATAAAAGTAAGAAGATGAAAATTAATATCCTGTAGCTAATTGTTTTTAATTATATTTTATTGCGCTTGGACACAATCACTTATGTTTTTCGTGATACAATAATAATAATGGAAGTTCTTTTCTAGTCGTCCATGAGCTGAGTTAAATCAAACTCGAATTAGGGAAAAATAGCGTGGGAGACTTCCTATTGCCAATTTCAAAATAAAATTATATTTTTGTTCTATATTTTGAAGCAAATTGTGAACATGACTGTCACTGACTAAGAACAAATAGAAAAGGCAGTGGTTGCCTCCAAATAGGATTGACAGAATGTACGTCCATCCTAAGGTCAGTCGACCAGATTAAAATGAAAATTATCTGGAGACCTGAAATAATATCATTAACTTTATTGCTTTTTTGGTTTTTATTATTTTTGTAATCATATTCTGAATAGCTCTAGTAGATACACCACTGGGTCTATTTACTAATTTGTAATCAACATGATTTGATCATATATTTGTCAGCAAGTTCTACTTGTAATATAAACAAATGGCAGAATAAAATGAATAAGCAAAAAAACTCAAGTAAAAATTGATATCACTACTACGATAGAACTATTCTATCATGTTTTCTGAGTTGTTGTGATATATTTCCCTACAACCTAGAATTATTAGACGGCCACTCAGTGGTTGTCCTTCCTCTTCCTGAAAGACTAAGAGAATTCTTTGTGATAAGATTAGATATTTCTAAAAGTGATGCGATAGATGTATATTTTTGCTCTTTTTACTTAAAATCATACTTAGATTTATTTTCGAATGGAAACTGATATCACTATTGCTTGATATCAGGTTACCTAAGATGATAATTGAATCTGATAAGAAAAACGCTTGTGATAACCACGATTAAGCCATTTATTGTATTTTAAACCTTTCTTCTGTATTTTTGCTGAATTGATATAAAATGCCTATTGGATATACACCTATGCAAGTATTTTTTGTTCAATTAAGGCTGGAACCAAATTTTATGGAATCTAATTTCTAGTATATATTCATGTCAAAAAATATAGTGTAACAAGGATATGAAATATATTTAAATTGTAGTAAAAAATATTAATTTAGAGCTATGGAATTTAAAACAGAAGTCCTGGGTTTAATAACTGCCTCGAATAGCTTGATGTCAAGCAGTATTGACAGAAGTTTATAGTTGAAAAAATATATAGTAATATGTTTCCAAATGCTAAGCTATTTCCTGGCATTGCTTCATCAAAAAATATAATACAGTTAATCACACAGGGGTGGGACAACCCTGTGGGTTGCCTTCTATCAAAACTGACGTAGTTAATTAAGTAAATCATCACAACTGATCGCTGTTCAATCAATATAAAAATGATAAAAATACACAATTTTCAATCATCAGTTTATAAAACCAGATAAAAACATCAACTTGTACTATATTTCCATAGCCTTCGCCTGTATCATGAAACATCATCAACTATGCTAATGGTGCTAAAGCAACCAAAGATGGGCAAAGATTAGCTCTCATGAAAAACCGCGATGTCATTATAGTGTTAGATGCAAAAGATATCAATTATACAATTTTATTTCGTATTTGTATCTTAAGCAACACTTCTTCAATGCAATTTGATATTCATTTTACACTCATTTCTGTCAGTTTCGACATCGATTCTGACAGTTTAAACCACACCTGATCACTTTCAGGAAATCTGGGTGCGCCTGAATTTAGACCGTTGGTATGATGACACATTATACCCTTGGCAATAAAATTGTTCTAAAGATTTGTTATTTTGTTTCCCATTGTTAGTACTGGCAGAATTCCTTTCTGTGTACTTGACCGAAAATCATTTTGATAGATTTCTATAATAACCTTATAAAATGGTAATGGAATTTGCAACAATCACATGAACTGAACTAAACTAAACCAATATGCAATGTATGGTATAAGATTAGGTGTTAGAAAAATTCAAACTTCTACTAAAAATCTTTGACTTTATAGTGACATTATACCCATCATATTTTCCATCCATTACAAATAATTATTATTGTATAAATCCCTTAAAGGCGCCATGACATTACCATTTAGAGTAATAGCAAATGATCTTTACATCATCATATTGCATAATCATCCTCTCGGATTCGTGATGGTATATTTGCTTTGTCTTTTATGTAATTAATTATTAGAACTGTATTGTGTGAAATTAATTTGCCTCAGGTGGGATTCGATAACGAACAGTTGTCAGGATAACTTCTTTGCAATATTGAATCGATTGTACTTTCAAGTTAGAATTGATAGTATTTGCAGTTGATCAAATCCAATTCAATATCCAATATAACAATCATGGCAAATGTTATTAATTGTTTTAATTGTAAGATAGTAGATTGATATACAAATGGAAACTGCAAGTTATAATGAGATATAAGAATTATAATTGGGGATCGTAAATTGTAATACGATTCATCAAGGTACTTGTGAATGGTGATTCTATGGACCATAAAGATAATCAATATAAAATACTTATTATTACCTTTTTTTAAATTTTGTATCCAGTAGATATATATATATATATATATATATATAGGGTGTCCCAGAAAGCAATGTCAATCCTAATAAAAGTAGACTCATGAAAAGTTAGAAAATAATCTACCCCATCAGTTTGAGATTTATGAGCATTTGAGTTTCTTCTAAAGTTTCAGTCAAACTGCAATAATTTTGTGTGTATTGTGATAAATTTTTATCATTTTTGCTTATTTAAACTTAGTCATAAATAATGGCACAATTTCTCTGAGTTGGCTAGAATTAAAGTTATTTTTTTAACAAGTGTTGTACAATTTTATAATCAATCAAAATTAATGACACTTGCCAACACACTTTAAGTAATATCTATAGTTTCAAACTGCAACTCCTTTTTATGTAAATTTTTATTATTTGTTTCTTATTTATTACTATTCATTTAAATTTTGGCACTGCATCTCTAAATATCGTTTCTAAAACTACATAGTCACAAATGATGGCACAATTTCTCCGAGTTGTTTAGAATTAATACTATTTTTTTAACAAGTTTGTATAATTTTGAAATCAAAATTAATGACACTTGCCACTTTAATATATTGTTTAAACAA
>NW_020537324.1:65193013-65208299 GCF_003426905.1 Ctenocephalides felis
GCGGTCGAATTTGCGACGGAGCCGGTACTTGTGTTGTGACAAAGGTCGTTTTACTGTAAACTCCGCGGCCTGTGTTGCTTCCGATGCGCACTCCGGTGCCGCGACCGCCGCCGCCGGATAGGTCGCGCGGTGGCCCTTGGCCGATCTTTACTCCGCTGCCGCGCTGCTGACCGCACACGAGAGCGGCGAGCGACACCAGACACAGCAGTGTCACGCGCGGTGAACGACGCATCGTTTATCACGATTGGTATCTGTGAAGGACAAGAGGGGAAATTATTATTTATAGATAGGGAATAAAAAAAATATATTAGAAGCATGTGTTATTATACTAGTGATGTATAGCATCGTGCAGTGCTGGACCTTCCGTATCATTTTTTTTTAAGATTAAAAAAAAATTGAAAAACTATGAAAAAATTTGATTCTTGGGAATTTTGAAATAATTTAAGAGGGTATTCTAGTGTAAAGCGATGAATTTTAGGTCATTTTGAAAGTGTCCGTGAAGAAAAGCAATGAATGTTTTTACTGTCCATTTTTTACCACTTGTTTTATTAATATTATTGAAATACAAAACAAAAATTAAAAAAATAAAAGTGGAAAATTGTAAAAACAGGCAGCTGATGAAGTGGGGGGTCTCAAAATATTGTCACCTCAGTCTTGACATGATTTCAGACCTCCTAGCCATCGAAAATGCAAAAAAGAAAAAGATTATTAATCTACAGTGATGTCGCAATCGCCCAAACTAGCGATGAGTAAAAATTTTTTTTTTCACAAATTGACGATTGTTTTGAAAAAAAAAGTTTCTTCTTTTACTGTTTTTTTGAGTTTCTCAAATTTTAAAAAATAGTAAAAATTGTAATTTGGGGATAATCCAAGTTCAGGCTATAGATAGGTTTATAAACAAGACTCTCTGAACATATCAAGAGAATCGATCGATTAAATCTAGAAATCGTGTCAACAGTACTAAGAAAAGACTGTTCTGAGAAAAACGCATTTAATGCGTGAAGTAAACCAGTATGGAGACCGAGTCAGTAAAATGCTTTTATTTCCAGAAATAATTTGAATTTTCCCATATTCTTAGATAGTTGAACTTTGAAAATATGAAATTAAAAAATCGATGTTTTTGAATTTCTCAACTAGAATACCCCTTTAAAACAAATTATTTGAAAAAAAAATTACTTTTTAAAAAAGAATGTTTTTTATTATATTTTGAAATATTTTGGAAAATTTGAACTTTTTTACGAAGCGATTGCGCTGCTTTAGCTGCATAGAGACGAAATATCAAAGCGCGTAAGCGTCGCGTCCCAGTCTGGACAAACAATGGTACGAAATTCATAGAAATGTAAACAAATTTATACTTATTATCAAAATTTTCTATAAAATAACTGATTCAATATGCAATGTCTATTGATCATTTTCGATGGCTAAATGGTCTTTTTTTACCATTATTACTCGATCTCCAAAACCGCTAGATCTGGTTTCTCAAAAAATTAATCAGATCTTCACACACACATGCACATCAATTTTTACTAAGGTATGCAAAAATGTTTAGAAACCCTGAAACGTAAAGATATATAAAAAATTTCATTTTCGATTTTTCATACTATCATACTTTTCATACTCATACAGTAGTGATATCAATTCTACTTGAAAATATAGATTAACTGGTCGTGCATGGCATCGTGGCCCTGAAGCAAATTGGTGAAGTTTTTCGTGCCAGAATTAAATTTTCGAGCAAAAATTAATAAATTAATAATCATTGATATCAGATTAATAACAACAGGTTCAAATATTTTCCCAGACTCTCTGGAATATTCTCAGACTCTTTGGAATATTCCCAGACTCTCTGGAATATTCCCAGACTCTCTGGAATATTCCCAGACTCTCTGGAATATTCCCAGACTCTCTGGAATATTCCAGACTCTCTGGAATATTCCCAGACTCTCTGGAATATTCCAGACTCTCTGGAATATTCCCACTCTCTGGAATATTCCAGACTCTCTGGAATATTGCTGGACCTCTGGAATATTGCTTGAAATATAATAATTTTCTTAGAATACTTTGATTCTTTGGAATATGCTTAGATTCTGTACAACATTTTTAGATAACTGCAACGTTTTCATACAATTTTTGCTTTGTAAGATTCATGCTCTTGTAAGGTTTGGTGGTTAAACCTTATTGGTAGAATTATAAGTTGCACTACAATAAACAAATAAACAAACACTATCGGTTCTGATATAACTACATGATAGTAGCAGGCATTTAACCTAAGACTTTAAAATCGGATTAGAGAAGCATAATTTTGAAAATTATTACAAAATTGAAAGTAAACATTTCATATTTATTAATAATTTGTGTTTAAATAGAGTTATCAATAAATGTACATCAATATATATGCATAAATATGAAGACTTAAAAAAGAAGCAATATTACATTATTTTAATATCATTCCTCGTCGATACTTGAACCATTCAAAAATACCATTTGGAACAGTTACCGTAATGCAAGTCGCCGAGAAGAACTCCCATGACGAATCATATCGGTACATTGGATACATATTCAATAGCAGTCGCATACTTGAGACGACTTATTGCCTATGATTATATATTGTATCATCCCCTTGCTTCGAACATCAATATTTTAAATTACGGGTAGCTATTTCCATTCGCTGTTATTTTCGTTTTCCGTGCATCATATTCGAGTTTCGGCGACTTTTATCTACCCGCCATCGGAGGAAAAACTGTATCATTTTAAAATGAAGCAATTTTTAAATTGTTGATAAAATTTCAGATGATAAAAGTTAAAATTAAAATATAATATTTAAATTAGTTTAAGTTTTAATATATATTGATTTATGTAGAAAGCGAATGAAATATTAAACGGGATGGGCGCGTTTATACTTTATTAGTATTTAGATTTCAAACATTTAACAAGAACATCTTAAAATATATTCTGGAAATTATTATTAAAGAAACTTCTTACATAGGCATATCGATTCAATTTTATTTATTTTTTATACATTATTCAAATTATATATTTTACTTATTTATTATTTTCACCTCATTTTAATACTCCATTTCTTTCTTTCTAGAAAATGCTACTGATGGCAGACTAGTGATCATCTTGCTGCAATTAGGTATGTCCTATACATATTATGATTTAATATTGTTGAACTAAAAAATGTTTTTTTTGAACAATTTTCTCATTTAATTTATCTATGAAATTTTTTATTTGTAAGACCAAAAATTATAATTGAAGATATCTTTGAGTTACAGTTTTGTATGATAAACTTTATGTCAAAAATATATGTATTTTACGTCAAAAATATATAATACATAATTTATAATATATAATATATAATACATTATATTATATATTATTATTATACATAATGTAAACATGTATAATATAATATTTATAATATATAATATATAATATAATATTTGATATATTAGATATAATATATAATATATAATATATAAATTAAAATTTATATTAAACCTAGATTACTGTCTGAGTTAAATATGGGGTTTTAAATAGCGAACTTATTTACGATCAGAAAATTGTAGTATATTATGATATAGTTGTTCTTGATAATTAATAATAAATTAATAACAATCAGAAAGCTTGTAATAAAGTATTTCTCCTGTAGCCATCTATCCATAACTTCAGCGAAACGCCGCAAAATCTCATATTCCAACCACCCTTAACTGTGTGCAATATTTTGCTGCCAGGGGATGAAATTAAACTTTGTCAGAAATGTATGCAATATTTACTATTTAAACTAAAATACAAACGTTATGTTGTCAGAAATTTATAACTTTATATAGATATAAAATTTAGTTTTATATCATAATTAAATTCAGAACCGGTAGCATAATATAATTATTTTATTCAAGAAGGATAAGGGATCCAATCCTTAGAAAACAGTATTAATACATGATCAATCCGTAATTAAAAATAAGCTACTTCAATAAATTTGAATAGGAATTTAGCGAGAAATATCCACAAAATGATAGACCAGTTATCGATCAGGTTGAAAAATCAAAAATGAATATTGAAATTAGAAAGTGTTAAGAAGGTGAAAATTGAGGATTGCATTTTTCAAACTTGCATTTTAAATACAATTTAAAAAAATGATCCTTTACATAAAAAGTGTTACTGTACATTAAAAATTAAATGTTGAAGTTAGACAGCCATTGATGAAAATTAGTTTTTTTTAATATATAATTTTACATTTTTCAAAAGCTCAAAATACCTTAATCGAAATTCAGTCAAAAACTTGCACTGCCATAAATCCAAATAAAATTATGTAATTACTATAATCACTCTTACAGAATGAGGGTTTGTGGTAAGAGGTTGAAAATTTAGAGTTCTATCTTTTTATATATTAAAATAAAAAAAAATAAGCCCAAAAAAATATTGGGTTTAACCCCTATCTCTTGCTTTCAATCAAAATATACAAAACCTAGTTTGGGGATATATCTAAGTTTTCAAATTTTCACGGCGATTGTATGTTGTATGATTTATAAATGCATAGGCAACACGCATTTAGATAGACAGACATACATCCATTTTTGTATATTTAGAATTGTATTTTTATTCAATTAACATTCCAGATATTGTTATAATACGCATAAAAAAATGATAACTCTTTGTTCGTTCAGCCTCTGGTACAGAAATTTTCTTATATTTTATTAAAATAATTTTATGTAGTATAACTTCGAATCCGACATTATTGCCCAAGGCACATAGTTCTTATTGGATCTCTACATTATATATTTGACCTCGTGCGTCTAGACAGGCGATGGGACCAAAATCGATATCAATAAAGAAGATTTGAATTGCATTACGAGATAATGGAGTCAGAAAAGTTAGAAATAACGATAGGAAATGGCCAGTATTGCGTAACAAGTAACGAAATCGGATGAAGGATATGGAAATTTCCCAAATAGTTGTAGAGTCTTCCAAACTTGTTGCGTAGTATCGAAGAAAGTTTTATTTTACTGTTTGTGATAACAATCCTAAAAGAAATATCATAATTGTGTATGGCATTGTGCCTTAAGGCAAATTGCGGAAACTTCCCGTACTGTAAAGAAATATTCGAGGAATATTAAATGCTTCCCAGTATATTACTATAAATACTGTAACATTGTCTAATATTTATAAGAATTATATAAACTGAATTGCAAGGTTAAAATTATCTATTTAAATTATATAAGTGATCTTTAGAACTTTAGCCAGAATTAAAATTAAAATCTGGTATATTTTCGATTTACAAAAAAACATTTCTAAAAAAAGAATTTATAAAAAAATTGAATATATTTCTCTTCTAAAAGCAATTATTTTGTTAAAACAAGCAGAAATTTTTATGAATCATTCAAATCGGATGCTTAGTTCTTTCAAAAACTTCCATTTTTGCACAATTATCTCGGTATCTCCAAAACGGCTGAACCTGCCTTTGCCAAAATCCAAATACAACTTCTCTTAATCACTAGAAATTGAATGTTTTTTGAATCATTCAAGTCGGATTCTCTGTTTTCGCAAAACCTCGATTTCAATTTTCTGCACTCTTTGCCCCGTATATTTGTAATTGCTGGATCTGCCTTTTCCAAAAACTAATCAGTACATATCCCTATCAACAGGAATCGAATGTTTTTTGAGCCATTCAAATCGGTTGATCCGTGCGCCCAAAAACTTTCCCTTCAGAAAGTTAAAAAAGATTAAGGCAAAATAAAACAATATTGACCAGATTGCCAAATATATTTTCGGTGACAATTTCCAAATTGCTTTCTAGAAAGAAAAGCAAAAAATCTTAACATTTTTGTACTAGATTGAGAGTGAATCTAAAAAAGAAGTATAAATTTGTTAAATAAGATAAGTGTTGAATTTTTTCTGACTAAAATATATTAATTTAATGAAGAGTATGATGTTGGAGGAAAAAATAAAAATTCAAGATTTTTTTATTGAATCGACTGAAAAATATTACATTTACAGTGCTATTCGGTATTATAAAATTTGGTTTGTTTAAGGAAAATAATGCTTGTTTATGATTTAGTTTAAAGAGAAATATAGAGCAGAATATCAAGAATTACAACTAATTTTTCTTTTATTTTAATAAGTTAGTTTTTTGCCAGAAAATTTTGTTTGCTAACTTTATATTATTTTTATATTTAACCTCATTGGGAATCATGCACCAACAGATTGAAAAATTTTTGTTTGTATCTGTGCATGTATGAGCGTGTGTGTATGTGCGTCAAAATTTGACCTCTTGTCAACATTTTCTCAAATTTAAAAGCAAATACATATCATTTTGATAATTTTTACTACTTGTTTCAAAAATTGACCCCTGTATATCTATAAATATTTTAAATCTTTAGTTTATCATTTACCTGACACTGTAATAATATCGATGAATTCTAAAAGGTGTAAAATATATAAATAAATAAAAATTTTCAGTATAAAAATTATTTTAAAAATATAAATCTTGTTAATGTTGTATGTATGTATTGTATTATATATATTATAATACTATAATATTATAAATGTATGTATAAATTGTTATTTATACCACAGTTGCCACCATATAAAATTATCTATCTAAAAAACATTTATGTACAAGCATAAGAATGAAACTGCAAACACAAGATTTATAATAAACCATAAATATAGATCAAAAGTATATTTATCATATATAAAATATGGTCTATGCTGTTTTGTGTATCATGATTTACTATGTTTTAATGAAAAGGGTCATGAATTTATATGACGAATTTTCTCTACAAGAAATATTGTGCGTAGATCAATGCACGATAAGATCGCGTAAAAAGAAAAACCCATTTTATGCCGAGTGTTACGTTATAGGTATTTTCCGAGCACATTTCTTGTCAAATGCTTCTTCCACAATTTGATATCATCTACGAAATTTACATTTAGAAGTGTAATATGGATATATATATATATATATATATATATATATATAGATTTGATGCGTTATTTTGTTTAAAATAAGATATATCCAATATATTATTCATGATGTTTTTGGGAAAGATTTTGATCTAAAATAAAAATATGTAAACATACAGATTGATGTATTTTGACATAATAGAGAATCTCGTACTTTGCAGACTTTATTATATATATATATATATATATATATGTGTGTGTGTGTGTGTGTGTATATGGCGTTAATGCTACATACGCAATAAAATGAAAAAACCAATGTCAAATAAATGTTTGTGCTACAGAAATTACATATATTTTTATTTTATTTTATTATAGTTTACGACATTATCTGACAAGACAAGTCATAGATTGTTCTCAATATCTGAGATAAAGAGTTATTTTAATACTTAACCCTTCTAAAAGAAACTACATCAATGACCAGAAAAGATACTTCTACTCGAAAAAATATTGTTATACATATTTGCGAGTATTTATGTTACTACTGCTCGACATCAAGCTGTCCCAGACTGGCATTGAATTTACTGCTTTTGAATAATATATCATAGCTTTAACCACTAATTTACGACTGAACTTTAACTATAAATTAACTTATCTTTCCCTTGTTTATATATTACATTACGCTTATTAAACTTGATTTTTTTAATTTATGCTGTGTTTTCATGTGCCTTGGCCTTCAGTTCCTTGTATTTGCACTTTTCTGTAGATCATTGATCATCAGCTTTATTTTCTAGTCTTTTTATATTATTCCATGATGCCGAGCACTTTTTTCCTCATCAAGGGTTCAATCAAATTTTCCTATATTTTGCAACCATATAAAAGAGCCTTGCCACTTTTTGTTGCAGCTACGTCTCCATTTGTGACATTCATTTGTCACATAGCCGGTTTATTTTGTCAAAGAACTCGAAGATTTAAAGATAGTTTTTGTTTTTGTGGCTAGGTAGATTCAGGTACTGAGATTATCTCTGATTCTAAATGATTCAAATTATGTAAATATATATATGTATATATATATATACAAATTCAATAATTCTCTAAGTTAGTAACTAGTATTTTGTTTGCCGCCATCATCACCATATTCATCGGCCGTAAACAAACGTGATCGTTACCCGATCCCACTTCTGATATGAAGTTGAGTGTGTCAGAGCTTTCAGGAATTGCTTGCCCTGCGTTGATTGAGTGCTATACTGATTAGCGACCGCATAAAAGCTCGAACAATGAATGAGACCTTACAGATCGTTCACAACTCACACAACAAGTTTGGCAAACTTCAAATGATTATATTAGATCGAAATAAACCAGTAATTGATCCTCAGGTTTTACTCATACGGGGTGAAAGTCTCATTGAATTTCTAATTTTTATACGAAATTTTCACTTACAATTAAATTTTGAAGTACAAGTAAGAAAATTTTGCATTGTCTATAACACTACTTATATATAATTAACGCATGTATAAGAAATATATATATACTTATACAGAGATGTGTTGCAAAAGAATTTCATAGGTTCTTTGATTTTAGTGATTAGAACCCAATGATCAATATCCATGAATATTTATGAAATGTGTATGAAATTTACAAGATTTATACATTTATGTATCTTTCATCTGAAATTTTCCAGTTTATACATCGACTGAAGATTGCCAGAAATTTATATATCAAAACGCATGAAATGATAAAGATTCCCCAAAAGTCATTTTTTTCATTTGATGTGGTGCCTTTGAAGTTTTTACACAATATTTCAACGTCAAATCAATTAGCATAAATAATATCGACATTTCAATTTGTATATAAAACATCGTTCTTTAAGAACATCACTGGTTCTGACTTTTATATTATACAAAATTCTATTACATTTTGCATTGAAATTTGCGTTAAAACAAGTGATAATTTTTTAGTCATTTTAATAAAATGTTACGTGTTATACAATTCTGAAATAAACTCGAAACTTGAGACGGTTATGCCTTCAAAAATACAATATTTACACCTAATTAGACATAATTTCAAAGGTTGGTAACACAATAATTTCTAATACATGTTCTTCAAAATCTCAAATATAATACAATATAATCAAATTACTATATATATTATACCTTTTATTTTAAAGGAAATTTTTATTATTTTTTTTAATTTTATTTTCAATTGCAATCAGAATACCTTTTTCCTTTTTTTTTTCTTTTTTTTTATTGTTTCCACAGCAATCAAGACTCTTTATTATTGAATCAGAATACATGACAATTTTATGAGCTATTTGGCTTATGTTATTCGCTCGCACACATGCACGCTTTCAAACACACATATAAATTCTTGTCTTAATATTCCTATCTGTCTCTTATATATAAAAGGGATTGTAAAAACACAATAAACATTAGGAGCTTAAAAATCTCGGTATAGCATTGCTCCTTTAAATAAAATAATTGGATCATTTAATCCGATATATTTCATTTGATATGGAACTAATTTAATACGATAATTGTAAAATGCAGTAATTGAAGTAAATATTAAATAATCGGCTTTAAAACATTTGATAACATCACTAATTATAGCACATATTTTCATTAAAACAATGTAAAATTATTATATGTTTATAACCTTGATTTAGTATATAATTTCAATGTAATATTTTATTTATTTTGTGTCAATTACATAGAATTCATATTACTCATCATTTACGGTGGAGCGATCTTGTACTTTCAGACTAATGAGCTTTATTGCTAGCTATCAAGAAAATCGTGAAAATATTCATACTGAAAATGATTTTCACTAAAAACTGAAATATTGCAAAAAATTATTTAACAGTATCAGCCTCGTATTAATCAAAAATTTCGCTGTGACGATTTGTTCTATGAGAATCATGATCTTTTCAGCCCTTAGTGTTTGACCGTTATTTAAATGGTAATTCGAATTTGTTTTAGCCATAATACAATCTGTTCAGTAAAGTTGTTGTACCGAAAAAAATAATATAATGCAATGAGTCATTTACTTATAAACGAATCGGATATGTATTACTATAGGTAATGGAAAACAAAATTGTAAATTCCTTTGGGCATAGAAGTATATAATAGATATTGCCACTTCAGAGTTTCTGGTGATACTTTTTTAAATTTATATTAAAAAACAGTTTAAAAATAATATTTATAAAGCACTAATTATCAGTTCATAAATTTATTATGTTATGTTCAATTCTAATTATCTTTATATGTATAATTTAATGTTCTAGCTATTTGATTGAAAATAGCACATGATAATGGCTTTAATTTGCAATTAAGCTTAGAGTGAAGACATCTATACAATGTTGAAATTTAATTAAGATTTGCGTTATAAACTAATTGCAACGGTAATGAGAGCTGCATTTCACACAGAAATACTGAGCATCTTAATAGACGATCATTAAAAGATTGTGAGTGAAACACTAGAAAATGCAAAAAGCTGAGTTTATTACTTCATTTAAATCATATTATGGTGCCATGCAAATTTTAGGTATGTTAGATTTACTTCTCATACAACAAATTGGACAGAGTTCATGAGCATTTGGTATGGATATAGATACAAAATTAGGGTTTATTCATAAAAAGTTTGTTGCACATTTTTACTTATTTCAAAGAAATATCAATGCGCATTTTAATGTTACGGAAATAAATAGGAAGCAACTTATATCAAATTTGAGAGCTTGAAATATATCTATAAATAATATAGCTAGAAGGCTATATTAGCATATAATGTATTTCAAAACGTAAGCTTTTCCAAAAAGCTTGCAACGTATAGAGTTATTTCAGATACAAAACCGAGCTTTGCCCCGCGTGAATTGAGAAGGATTTCTCACATTCATCGAAAAAGTTTACGTTTTTCCAAGCTATTCATATGTAGTCAACAATGGTGAAAAAATATTAAATATTTAAATTTTGTATTTTTTTTAATGTATATATATATACGTGTGTGTGCGTATGCGCGTGTGTTCGTGCGAAGCACATAAACAGAAAATGTTATTTTCTTATTTACTGATAAAATAATATGTATTCGTTTTCATATATATGACGGTAAAAGCATGAAACTAACGCTAATACTACACGCAAAAGCTTTCACAATTCTTGTTCTGCGAAATATCACAAAAAAAATGATTATGCTTATTTCTGTTGCCAGAGTATATTTATAAAAATGTCTATTTTTAAATTTATATCAGAAATTTTTTATGGCCAAAACTACATTTTATGTAGTTATTAATATTTTTAGCTTAGAGTAAATTATTTGTATTGATTAATTTTTACTGAAGTGTCACAAATTACATAAATTATACTAATTGAGTCCTATAAAAAATAACCAAATAAATTGCAGACACTATATTAAATTAATAATGCGCATACACAATGTTCCTCTGTGAATCTAATTTCATTAATTGTTTTATTTTTTCTTGTATACTTTCTGTTCTTAAAATATTTCTCAAAAACTGTTTGAGATTCGTAATAATTCTCAAGTAAATCACAAATGACTAAAAAGTAAAATTAATGAATCCTGAAGCTAAGAACCATCAGCATGATGAAAACATTAGCCAATTCAAGACCAACTTCAAGATTTTTTATAAAAAGATCTTTAGCTCGAATGACTCCCTTAAAAAAGCTGAGTAATTTTCCTTTTTACTGAATAATTTGCGAACTTTCACAAAACGTGAAACCGATCTAAAACTTTTATTATATGTCGAACTCGGGGTCTGTTTACTGATTTCTGATATATGTCATACTTTTGAATTTTCCTGTTTGAACTTTGTTCAACAAGTCAAGAATTTGCGGTTTTGTGTGCGGAAAATGAAGTAACGACATTTTTTGTAAAAGCGTGTGCGGTGAACAGGCTTATTATACCGAACAAGTTGTACCTGTAAATAGAATTATGCTCTACAAATATTTTTGATACGAAAAAAGGTAAAGAAGTTAAACATTTCATATATATGTGGGATCAAAAACCGCAATTAAAAGTTCATGTTTACTTGTTCACTTTAGAGAGATGAATTTATTACGAAGCCCGCAATAATTGCCAATTATAATCTATTTATACTTTAAGATTTAAATAAATTATATTGAGAACTAATATCAATATTAAGCTTAATCAACTTTAAAAAATTATATATCAATTGGAGTTGCATTGCTAAATTGTTTAAATTTTCATATAATTTGTTTTTGTTGATCGAAAGAGCAGTATTATTTTTAACAACTGTTTTACATATATGCATGAAAGTCAAATATTTTCTGTAATTCAAATTCATGTTTTAATTTAATGTTATTTTTTTAATGCATTGAGTGTGAAATTCATGTTTAATTTCACAGAGTTAAATTAACACAATATTTTTTTCGGAATATTTTATTTTGTGAGTATCTTATTAATATAAATAGCTAACAAATCTTATTAATATTAATATACAAGTTTAGCTGTTTCTAAACTGCTCCTAATCGGCTATTCGAATTTTGATAAAACATTTTAGAGTGTGTCAATTTAAATTTAAAATTTACAATAGAGATTCTAGGCTGAATGAATATAGTGATCATGGAGAAAAAAGTGAAAAATTTGAATATATATATATATATATATATATATATATATATAATTGTATATATATATATTGTACTAGAGTTATAATGTAAATATATAACAATATTTAATAATTTTGGAAATTTTTAGTAAACACACCAGTAGCAATTTTTAGTTTTTTATAAGAAATATTTATAAAACAACAATAAATAACTATAGATATACGATAAAAAATATTGCGATATCAACAAAAGCGGGTAGAATAACACTTAAAACTCATTTTCAATATTGAAATATCTTTCATATAATATTTAATAGATATGTAAATCCCTCTCTTCTTTATAATTTGCTTCACACTTTTTTACCTATTTTTTTCTTGTCTTACAATTAGGATTATTATTTTTATTTTCAGAAAATTTCGATAATTAAATTGAAATTTTTGATAAACAAAACACATCCTAAAAAGTCAAGGTGTTTAGGTCAAGTCAAGAATTTTATCTCAATGCAAGTTGCATGAACTTTAGAAAATGTGGAAATAATATAAATAATAAATAAGAGCTAGAATTTTGTTATTTAAATCACTTCCCGACTGTATATTTTGAAAATAGTTTTTGGTTTTCATCAAAAACTTTTGTGACCTCCTTACATTCACGTGTACAATATCTTAATGATTTGAAACCGTTTTTAGTTTAATATTTGTGTAAAATAGGTTTATGTTAACAAAAAAGTAGAGTGCAGTAATAACATATTTTTGACTTATGTTAAGTAAACCCATCTTTTTCATCCGTAATCTTAGGATCTCTCTTACTCTATAATAGACGTAAATACTTATCATTAGCTTTATTCGGACGACACAAGACTGTTTATACTGCGCAACGTAAGCGCCACATTTAAGTGGTTAATCAATCCTTATTCAATCATTTTAATGGAAATAATGCTCTTTATTTTGTACTATATCTTATTTATATACTCAATGTTACTAGATAATGCTACATCAGCAGTTGTAAAAAGCAACTAAAAAAGAAAAAAATCATTTAATATTTTATCTGTATAATTGTAAAACTACGTACAATACAAAACGTATCCTCCAACCGTTGTTATTCCCATCCACATCAGACCGTTTAATTCAATATTCCCTGATATCCTTTTCTTCGAGATCGTTTAAAAAAGACAACATAACGCTAACACTATAAGGAGGAGAGCGAGGACCGCGCGAGTAATTAGCAATCGAAGCACGTGGCCTCACCTCAGCGAACTCTGTGAGTAGAGGTAGAGGTGTGAGGACAGTAAGGGCGCAGCCGGAGAGTCGGGATTAACTTAATTCCTGGGAGAATAACACCACATGAGGGAAGGAAGACATGAGGAAACAGCAACTCCTCTTCGTGTATTTAAGTGGTTTTTGGGGAATGCTATAGTAACTTTTGAGGAAAGGAGTTGGTAATAGAGCGATACTGCGAAATGTCTGTGGAGGTTATTATTTAATTATGTAATTGCTTGTTATTTCTAAGTTGCTTTTACTGAAACAATAACGCGAATAATATAGTTTTTGTATTTGTATTAGATCATCAATTTGAATTCACAGTCCTATGAGCTGTTGCGGTGATACTTCTTAGGAGGCGTCTATTAATTACGTGAGGTTTATTGGGGGGCGAGGGTTGACAAAAAATCCACGAAATATCGCGTGGAGAAGGAAGGAGAGGTATATAGTGAGATTAATTTTGACTGTATTTTTAAATAAAACATTTTCATTTTTTTTTTCAAAAATACACCAATTTTTTTCTTGTTGCTAATAATACACGTGATGACGGGGGAGGCCAGTGGTAATTTAGAATATTCCCACATATCACCAAAGGGTAGGGGTGTCCTAAGATCGTGTCAAGAAGAATTGATCTGGACGCCCCTTAAACTATGTAGCTTTTTAGAAGCTAGCCCAATGATTACCCTTTTCATGTATTAAAAATCTTATTATTACAAATTCAGTAACAGTTAGAATTTTTTTATGCTAATATAAACTAAACTATAACTAAAAGTAATATATAACGAATGTCTAGCGGATACTCTAATTCCTAAGCTAAGATAATAAAACAATTGATCTCATAATTGCAAAGTGTGCTAAATATAAGTAGCCTTTTATTTAATTGCATAAAATCTGCATATATTTTCTCCAATTGTTGGTAAAATGATAAATTATGCTGAAAACAAGTAGTTAAATATAGTAACAAAACTACAACAAATAGATATATAATCAAATAACAGCCCCTAGACGTTTGTAGAATGGTTCAATTATAACGTGCAAAGAAATAAAGCCAAACGTTTGCAAAAGTTAGAGCTTTTCTCTGCAAACCACTTAATAACGAAGAAGAAAATTTTCTCTCCTAGAATTTGCCATGTTATTCTCTAGATATAACAATATATTGAATTGTTCTATTCCTAAAGCTGATGTATTATAAAAACATAATTAAACATTACAGTTCCGCATAACGAACAATTATTTGATAAACCAAAGTTTCTGCAAGTCGCTCTGTAATTATGTGAACTTTTGAATACAAATTGAGCATAATAATGAGAGTTTACTATGAACCTGAAACTTTGACATCTTTGAGTAAATCTTAGAGAATGCAGTTATGAATAGCAATTTTTTCGAAAGTTTTTGAATAAAATTAAATTATGATTGTTGCCAGATCAAATAATTTTGTGATACAATTACTTGATGTTAATATTTGTCTATTGCAGAGACCTTCTACAATTCCATTGACTACAGCTTCTACTACATTTATTGTTTATGATTAGTTTATTGTTTGTTATTTTG
>NW_020537324.1:65208399-65225155 GCF_003426905.1 Ctenocephalides felis
AAAAGCTGATTGCATGTCCGGAAAAATGATGAGCTTCGCAGAATTTCATTTGTTTGAAATAGACTACTCTGGTGTCATCGGTGAAGAATAGAGAGGTTGAGAGCGAGAGGAAGAGAAAAGAGCGTTTTATCGATTTTGTTTCGTATATAAATAGACTTACAAGGTAAATACTAACTTTGAATAATTTCACCTCTGATTTGCTTTTCTAATTAATATTTTATGCTTGGATGGTTTATATGAAATGATTTTATGCAAATGAAATGAATGTTGTTTGCTTAGTGCTGCTATGTTATAACTGTTTGATATTTTATAATTTTTTATTCTTGATTTTTTTTCTTTGACAACACACACACACGCATATATTTATATATATAAGAGTATTAAAAGATATATGTAGAATGCTTTGCAGTAAGTAAACTTCATATAATTTTTGTTAGCTGATTCTTTTACACACACATTTGCAATCAGTTATTTATTTTCGCACAAAACATTTTATACTAGAAATATTTTTATGGCAAAACAACGTTTGGGGGTAGTATATATATGTATATATTTGGGCCAATTCTGCTGTAAAATGTACCAATGTATGGTAAGGTTATGCTACTTTTTAGTTTTCATACAAAATGCTACTGAATACTGTCAAAAACGCCATGTTATTGCCATAGGATACAAAAACATAGCCTTTCCATAATCTTGGTCTATTTAAGAATTTATTATTCAGAATCAACTCTGAAATATCTAAGATTTAAAATTTCCATGTCACAATGTTAGTGATCGATTGTTATGCAATTTTATTATCTCGATCAGTATGACTGAAAATCGGCAAACATATATATTTTTTAATTTTCAATTACCTAGGTGGTAATGATGGTCCATCCTTGGGCCTGTTTTTATTTTTGACCATTTTATTTATTTTTTTTATCTTATATTTTCATAATCTAAATGTTCAACCTTTTACCACAAACCCCTGTTTCGTGAAAGTTTTTTAGTATCAAATAATTTTTCATCCCGCATGCTGTCAATGAAGTTTTTTGACTCAATATTAGTTCAAATTATGGTTGGCCACCCTATTTTTTTTTAATTTTTCTATCCTTCTTATCTATTTTTTTTTCAACCTAAATTTTCACTGTCCTAAATTTCCACCCTTCTACCACAAATCGCTGTTTCGTGCAGTCAATGAATGTTTTTGACTTATTATTAGTTCAGATTATGTTCAGTTTATAAAAAAATTACATCTTACTCAAAACTTAAGATACAATAGTTTTTGAAAGGGCCCATTCAAGGCTATGAAAAATATGTAAATTTTTTAACAGAGTTTTTGAAGTCTCTTTCGATTCCGAGGCATGCAATAACATAATTCAAAAATGAATGTTCGGATTTTGCTTCGTAATTAAAAAAATTAATGAAAAGCGCGGTAGTAATATATAAAACCCTTGGATATACAATGTGCCAAAATGAAATCATTTTCAGATTTGGATCTTCAGGACTGTAAATCTTGAAAAAAATCGCAAGAAAATTATGTGAAAACACATAACGATCTATATGTTATTTTATTCGTAATTTTATTCTGCATCTTTCGTCCGAACAAAGTTTTTTCGTATCTTTTACGGTTTCGCTTGTAGAGCGCAATTTATGTGAATATTCAATTGTTGAAATGCAAAGTGCGGATAGGTTCCAGCAACTATTCACACTATTCGATATTTCTTTAGAGAAAATATATAAAGTATTATAAATTATTTGAGAAGTATCAAAATTCTTACAATTAGTTCATTTCCTATATACCGCAACTTTGATTTTCGGACGGTGTGACATACAGGCGAGTTGCAGTCGTGAAATTCAAGGAAAATTAGAAAATCTCAAAAAAATTATATGAACACATACGATTTTATATCCTTGTAGTCTTTGCACTTGTGTGAGGCATGCAGTTGGTTAATTACAAATTTTATTTGTATGTATATATATATATATATATATATATACATGTGTATAAGTTAATTGGTACGATAACCCCACTATTCTCGTGTATTTTTTATCAAATCACTTATTTTCGTAGAATTCTATATACCTATCAAATACATCTACATAAAACAATTCCTCCTCTGGCACAATAAGTTTACTGATGCGTCAATCATCTTTATTTCTGTCGAATTTTCACAATTAGTGCAGCGGAACTTAAAACAGGCCAATTTCCCAACAAGCAACATGTTTAACGCGAAATATGTCAGGTCGACGAATGATATTTAAAAATCCATAAGACACCGAAATTATCAAAACGGGGACAAGTCGTGCGTAACAGAGCCTCTGTTTTATGAAAAAATACAAAAATAAAAATTAACGATACAGGACACGTTTATTATACGATTAATTCTGAGAAATAAGAGAAAATCATGTATACTCAGAAATACACACATGCTCAAGCCAAAAAGCTCTAGTGCTGGGAATAGCGAGAAATTAGATCTGATTGTTTAACGAGTTGTAAGTAATATTTGATTATAATACTTTACGGTTTATGAAGTTCCATCTTTTACAATATTTCAAATCTCCGAATAATTACATTATTATTGCATACTCTAAGTATGTAAAATTTCCAAATAAAAACATTAAATGTTAAGTTTTGAGCAATGATATTTACAATATAAATTATGATAAAAAACATTTTTGATTTAAATATAATTAAAAAATTACTATATTTTTCAATTAATAATATTTTGAAAATATTAATTGTTAAATAATTACGGTAAATTTTAAAAAGAATTTAATATTCGTTGCTCACACACTAATCTCATAAAGGATCTAGATATCATCTCCAAGGAAACATATTTAACATTAATTTTTTATAAGTGAGATTTATTAAATCATGAAAATGTTTATATATTATTAATGGCTTTTAAATTTGCCTTGCTATAGTATACCTTTCAAGAATAATGTTGAAGGACTAGAAATAATTAGTTAGTGGCTTTAATCAGACTGATTATAAAGATGATGTTTAGTTTAAATTTGTATATTTACATAAAATGATACTATGTTCAAGATTGATAGATTGATATGTTATTGATTGATAAGTTTCATTTTTAAATGCATGCGACTTCCCATTACATTCTTGTCAAATCAGATATTGTTATTTACTTGGTTCGAGTTTCAGATAATATAATTTCATAGAAAGACGGATTAATGATTGGGGAACTCTTTATGGACAAGATGCATTACAAGTTACAATATAAGGGATTATTTTATACTACAAATTAGTGCAATAAAATTATTGGGTAATATTATTACTATCCTGTATGAAAAGAATTAAATTATAGTTATATATTTCACTAGAACAGGGTTGTGCATTAGCAACAAATGGATATTTTCACTTGTAAACTAATTTAGATCCATATATTAAAGTAAAAATGGGTATCGCTACTTTTTGATATCAGACTGGTCAAAGTGGTTATTGAACTTGAAATCCTGTAATGAAACGAAATCTAAGCTTTTACAACAAAGTGTTTCAAAAATATAATTTCATAAACAAACAAAGTTTGTGATAAGAAATTATGAATAAGGAAAGATTTTACAACTACTACAATACGCCGCATTTTGTAATAGCATCATCCTTTCCTCTTATATATATTGGTTAATTAGAATATAAATCATTATAACTACAATGAAATAATGAAAGCGATTATACATAGTAAACAACTTTCTACTAAACCCATTAATAACAACGGTTATTATCGAGATTACTGTATTTGTTTTGTTCGTCAGTGAGATATGTATCAACATCAGTCAGTACATTATCGACATTCAATGAAACATTATTATTTATTTACATTAGTTATTTATCTCTATTTCCTTTGAATATCTGAAGGGAAACGTAGTTATCTATTATATAAATGTCAAGCGGAAAATTTAATCCAATCAATTAATGAATCCGATACAATCAGTGATTGCTTTGTCGGACGCGATCAAAGCACGATGCGACCTGAGGCACTCGCACCCGCACTCGCTCTTCTCTACAATCGAATCATACGAGTACAATACGGGTGCAATTTATCAGAGTGCCTTCAGCAACAATTTAATTGAATCATGTTAATTGATAATTTAAAGTTTTATTGAAGTTTTCACGCATGAATGTATTTTGTGATTGATTTTGCAGTAATTTTTATATTTATTTTTAATAAATATAAAAATTACTGCAAAATCAATCACAAAAGTTTCGGCGTGTAGCTTTGCAGATAGAAAGGTCTAAGTTCAAAACTCGTGTTGCATGCAACTTGATATATAGTAGTGATATTCATTTTTACTCGAAAATAAAGACCACACTAGTAGTGGATGATATCGTGCCTTAAGCAAAGCAAATTGTTGAAACTTTCCGTACTGAAATTTATAATTTTTAAACATTTTTGGAAACCTTGAAAAAATTAGATTTTTGAGAATATTGAATCTTTGAACTATTTAAAAAAAATCTAATATTTTTAAATTAAAAATTTTTTTTTTTCAAAGCATTCGCGCCCTGTTATTTTTTTCCAAATGTATGTCAAAATGTTTTTAGAAGGTTTTGAAACGATATGTAATAATATATAAAATAGATATGCAAAAATTTTTATTTTTTATTTTTTCGATTACTATAACTTACCCTACGGGAAAGTTAAACATGCGCCTGAACATTGATATATGCTTCAAAAATGGCTCTTCCGAACATTGTTGAAAAATAGATATATGTAAATGTTTCACTTCATTGCCAATAATTTCAATGCAGTAGAGTCCATGAAACATTTCTGAAATATTTTTATTTTATTTACATACAATTAAACTTTTTTTTATTCATTTATTATTATACAGCATGCAGAACAGTAATTACATTCTATGAGCTGCTATGCTAAAGTATATAAACCAAAAAAAAATAAACTAAATAAGAATAAATAAAGATAATAACATAAAAATAGTAATTAATAATAATAATAATAATAGATAATAATAATAAATATTAAAATAATATAATAATACTACAAAACATACATTAAATTAGCTAACATATTTTGATGATTTACTAAAAAATAAAGAAATTGTTTCCTTAAACAATTTGTTAGATTAGGTTATTATCCAATGGCAATTTTTGCTCGAGTTTCCATACAATTAAATAGCCATCAGAATCTAAATATTAGGATAAAGCTATTAGGATCAACTTTAACTCAAAATATGGGTTCGTAAACATGGCTTGTTCAGGAAACTCTCCAATGAGAGCCCTAATTACTTATAATAAATCAATTGGTTGTTTTTTCTTCAATCTTCTTCTGGTAATTTCTGTAATGTCAATATTTTTTCTTCAATCTTCTTCTGGTAATTTCTGTAATGTCAATATTTGATACACGAATCTTTTCATGAACAAAGTTTTGACTACGACTAAACGAACTTTACATTTTATTTCATATTAACACAATTTTAGTTTTACAAACTTTGTTATGATGTCTCAAATTCTTAACTATATTTAAGTGTTTCTACATTCTCTTCACAAACTCATACTATATATATATATATATATATATATATATACTTATATATACATACTATATATATACATACTATATATATGTATCATATTTTTTATATCATTCTCATTTATTTATTTATTCGCTAAGTTATTTCAAAAGCTGCTCTTTTTTACACTATTTTCATCGTGTCTCTGAAACGGCTAGACCTGCTTTTGCCAAAAACTACCCAGCACGTCTCGCCATTAATAGGAATCGAATATTTTTGAATCATTCAAATCGGTTACTCCGTGCTGTCGAAATTGTTGACCAAAAATTGTATTCAAACATATATAAATACATACTACACACATATATCTTTTTTTTCAAGTATGCCAAAATCAGGATATTTTGAAGAGTAATGATATGCCTAACTTTTTATTTTTGATTTATTTGCGTTTACTACTTGTTTGTTTGCAGAAAATTAAAATAAAAAATTTGTTCGAATGGAAAAGTATGTAAATTAATCAAGGCCAATAAATGTTTGAAGCACTTATAAAGTGATTATTGTTTCTCTTGGTTTTTTCGAAAGTCGAATATTGATAATGTTTATAAGTAGTTTACGTTGATTTAAATTTTTAATATTAATTTAGTTTTTTAACAATCGTTACTATTTGACATTAATATAATTTATAATTTGTAATAATTGTTTGGATTTGGCAATTTGTGAAAATTCAAGCAAAATAAAATTTACAATTCAGCTGTATGGTGGGAGATTCATATCTAAAATAATTTCTTCAAATATAAGAAGTTTATGAGTTGATATATAAAAATCTGGCTGTGAAATAGACTATAAACCTTATTTACATAAGTGTTTTTTGTGTGATAGCAAAGAGACAGAAAGTTGTTTCGAAAAATTTTATTATCTAAATTAAACACCTTTGCACAAAAGCCAGTTTGGCGCTTGCTGACATATTTTCTCTTAACTCTTTTTAAATTATTTATAATATTCATTAGTTTATATTAATTTCATTCAATTTATAAAGTGAATTTGGCTAATTTTTGGTGAAAATAGTATCACCACGGAATATAGCATCTTTGAGAAATTTGTTTTTAAAAAACATTTCTATAACTATGGAACGAATTCATATTACTAATTATTCATTAAAGAAAATTTAAAATAATTTTGCAGGCCTATTTTTTAAATCTTATAATACCTCTATGAATGTTGAGACGTTCATTTTGATATCTGGGTTTGAATTTATTTTAAATTTTTATAGCTATAACTTTTTAAATTGTTGTTAATACTAACTTTATAAAATTATAAATTAGATGTGCTTTAAATAACAAATTGGAGATTACAGAATTTTTTAAAATATAATTTGTTTTTATACTTTCTCATTAATAAGGATTAAAAATTACTGAGTATTTTGAACCATGACTTTAGGAATGAATGAAATGAATGTCATTGACATACAGTGACATTATTTACATAAACGTAGAATTATAAATCAAGACGCATGTTTTTCATTTTTTAATTTTATTGTTTTTCTCTTATTTATGTTCTATTTATATCTACATGGAAGTTCAACATTTAAATGTCAAACTTTCCGGAAAGAATCAAAACAGGGTGTTTGTTTTGATAAGTAGAAACTTTGCTCATAATAAATGCCATAAATATTGTAATGTAATAAAAGCATAATTTATCTTTCAAAATATTAATGATAAAATTAGTAAATTGGCCATATGCAAGATATATGAAAAAGTTCGTATCCAAAAAACATTTTATAGTTTTTAGTGATCTTCATTTATAACTCTTGAAGTAGGAACTTTCGCTTCTGTTTACTATAATAAATAAATTTTATTATATTTTTCTAACTTCATCTGGCATTTCACAAGTGTTTCTAACGATGTCAACCAGGGTCAATTACACAGTGACAAACTGATGTCTTCCATTAAAAAATAATTTCGGAAACATGTTTAACCTGAAAAAATTGACATCACTCTTGCAACAAAAAGTCAAAAAAGTTGTCCGAATCTTATTTCTGCGAAACATGATGTCGTCCGTAAATAAACGGAGAAGTCTTCAAAGAAGCTTCTGATTTATCTGGTTAGTCGTTTTTCCCATTTATTTTAATCGGGCATTTCAAAAAAAAATATTTGCGGGAACCATTCAAATGTAATTAAGAAACTGAAACTGAAAAATATAGGTCGAGCAATATTATACGATGTCTTCCGGCTGAATTTGCGTCTTCGTCCAATGTGCAGATTTCCATCTGTTCTATTTTTATTGTTGCTCAGAATCAACAAGTTAAATATTTTATCAACGGTTCTTTGTGCAATCTTTTTATAGCCATTTTTTATTTAATTAATTGACGGGTTTTGCGTCGGCTTTTTGTGATGTTGAGATGCTTGTATATCAAATGTATTCATACTGTTTTTAAAGGATCTAAAATTAGCTAGCACTCATTTTAAAATATATTTTTTATATCTTTTGTGGTTAAAACACGAATGCTTGCTTGATTTAACTAAGTAATCAACTTATCACATAGGTTTATGTCAAATGCAAAAAATAGTTTGAACTACAATTTGAATTTCGAAATTTATTTTTATGATTTTTATGGTTGATTTATTAATCAAATTTGCACATAGATATTTATTTAATTAGTTAATTATTTATTGATTTCTTCAACGACCATGGCAATATTTTACTTCAGATGTAAAAGAATATTTAGTTTACTATAGAATGCTTTATGTTTTTAATAACTGGGAGTGCTTCATTCTTCATTCCAGAGTTTCTAAATTAATCTTTAATGATAGGACATTATTAAAAAAGCATTAAATTTTATTGAAAAATTTTATTGAATTTTTCTTAGATCGTTGATAAGAATTTGATGCTAAAATCTACACAAGATATATATTTTATTTAGGTTATAAATTAACAGTAATAATGAAATGATCCTCACATCAACTCAGTGAATTGAACAAATATAAATATAGCCAAACAATTTATTCTGAAGAGTATTTTGTGATGTTCTATATATAGCACGATTGTTCTGTGAAATTAATTCAAGACATTTGTCCCAATTTAAATAAAGCTTGTATCCAATATTAATGTACCCAAATATTTAAATATTAAGTACATTTTGATATACAAATGTACTTATAAATAGAATACTTACAGAACTGCAGAATGATAAAAAATATTGATCATTGTTAATTTTATTTTCTAAAAAATATGTTTGGTCTTTGTGCTTAATACAGCTAATTAAAAACGTTCTTGGATATTTGTTAAATAATTTTTAATGTTCTACAGTTTTCTATTTAGACTTGACTGTTAATCTATTTCTTTCTGTCATCAAAATTACCTCTGATTGTATTATACCCATAAAAAATCTATGACGTGTATTGCTTCAACGATGCAATTTACATCATATTTGCTGTGACACGATGAATTTGCTATAAAACGCCTATACACTCTCAGCGGGTGTTATCAGACTTTTCCTACTATACATGCAAACTCTAAATATATGCCCGTCGTATAGCAAAAGAGAAAGGAATAGTAGAGGAACTGAATGTAATTTTATTCATAAGTATAAGAAATCTCATTTTTAAGTTCTGATATCAAATCTTGCAAAATAAACTATAACAAATGTAACTAATGCTCATGGCATTGTGCCTTAGGCAAATTGCTGGAACTTTTTGCACCGTATTTAAACATTTGAGAAATAAAATTAATTAATATTTAATAGCAAATAATTTTTTTATGATTGATTTTTTTAAGAAATTTTAAATTTTTAACAAAATTTTGAAAGTGCTGGATTTTTCTTTCCCAAATACTAAACATTTCTTCACACCGTCGACACAAGCAAAATTCTTTTTGATAATTCTGATCGGATGATCCGTTCTCTCAAAATCTGCTGACTATTTCTTGCATTGTGTCTTCAAAGCTAAACCTGCCTGTCACAAGAATTAACCAGTACGTTTCGTTAGTTATACAAATCGATTATTTTGTGAATCATTTAAGTCAGTTGATCCATAGTGTCGAATACGTCGTGAAAATTTCTTTGAGGACTATATAAAGTGAATTTTAAATGATCCGATGATCATTTTTGATTACAAAATGACACTTTTTGACACTATTTTATAGATCAACTCCAATACAAGTTCAATGTTTGTTAAATCATTACAATTTTAAGCTCTTTCAAAAATTGCCATTTTTTAACTTTTTGCCCTCGTATCTTCAAAACATTTGGATTTGTCTTTACCAAAGACTAATCAACACGTCTCCCCATCAATGGAGATCTAAAATTTTTTAAGTCATTCAAACCAGTTGATCCGTGCTATCGAAATCGTGGATGGATAATTGTATCCAAACATGCACACATACGTACTATATACACACACATACACATACATACATCGATTTTTTTCTAATATATGCCAAAATGTTCAGAAGATTTCAGATTGCCGTTAACGATCTCGGCCACGACAACCTTATATAAGTATATATTATTATGTATGTTCTTTTATATTATGCCTGCATGACCAAAACAAACTTCTTCTTTTTAAATGACTGAGATCAAAACTTTTTGCTCAAATTTCTTGCTACTTTAACTTTATTTTTTCATGGCGAATTTCTTTCGAAACGTTAGGCATTCCAATATAAACCTGTCATTCATTATTCTGCATTCACTTTTTCATTGAAACAGTTTCTACGGCTTACTTTTATTAGTTATTTATTATTATTTGAACTGACACAGCTTTTCCAATTTTGCTATTTCTGTATTTCATCAAAGAGAAAACAACGAAGGATTTACCCATCAACTGCCCACCTAAAAAGTTCGTATGCGGTCGAATCAACGATTCGAAACCCCTAGGCGTGCATTGACGTCATAGTTTGTCCGTGCTTTTCCCGCACAGGCCGGGGCCTCTCTTTCGCCCCAAAGCCGGCGGAAAACTCCACGGTAGACGTTTCGACGTCCGCTGGGGCGAAGGGGCGAGGAACTGCGAGAGGTTGTCAAGGGTTACCGCTATCGAGCAGCTGGGAAAATTAATTTTTATTTGTTGGAACGGGTGCATTGACTCGTATCGATTCCAAACTACAGTATAGCTATGTACAGTAGATACAATAGTAGTTTCTCACTAACAACTCTTGTAGTTGGAGTATAGTGCAACGACTATTTTGGGTTAGTTTTATAGCCATATATAATTGTACGCGGATAAAATATACCAATGTTATGGTAGGGCTATGTTATGTATCAGTTTTTATACAAAATTGTACTGAAGATTTGTTGGAATGGCTGTTCCAAATTACAGTGTATACAATTATTTTCTTGCTAATTAATATTAAGTAATCTTAGAATAACTATTGTAGTCAAACTATTGCGTAACAACTGTTTTTGGTTACACAAATACATTTATATGCAAATAAAATTTAAATCTTAGGGGTTGATTCTGCCGTAAAATAGATCAATGTTATGCAATGACTATGTTATGTATCAGTTTTCATACAAATTGAACAAATTACTGTCATGTAGTTGCTGTGCAGTCAAATGGAAAAATTAATCTTATTTGATGAAAAGGGAGTTTTGACTCGTATCGATTCTAAACTAGAGTACAGCTATGTACAGTGGATAAAAACTTTTCTTACTAACTATCAACTATCGTAGTTAGAGTTTAATGTAACAACTGTTTTTGGTTAGTTTTATAGCCACATACAATTAAATCTACAGATCAAACCTATATATTTGGTGGGATTCTGCCGTAAAATAGACTAATGTTACGGCAAAGCCATGTTATGCAGCTGTTTTCATACAAAATCGTACTAAATACAGTCAAAAGCCATGTGGTTTCTGTGCAGACAGCTAGGAAAATTAATTGTTTTTGTTGGAACGGGTGCGTTGATACGCATAGATTTCAGGCTAAAGTGCAGATATGTATAGTGTGTACAGATATTCTTACTAACTGACAACTTTTGTAGTTGGAGTCTAGTGTGACAACTATTTTTACTTAATTTTATAGACACATATGATTATATGCAGATCAAATTTATATCTTAGGGGCTGATTCTACTGTAAAATAGACCCATGTTTTGGCAAGGCTATGCTATGTAGCAGTTTTCAAACAAAATCTTACTAAATACTGTCAAAAGCCAGGTGGTTGCTCTGCAGTCAGCTGGTAAAATAAATTTTTATTTATTGGAACGGGTGCATAACTCGTGTCGATTCCGAAATACAGTACAACTATATACAGTGGATACAACTATTCTTACTAACTAATAACTATTGTAGTTGAAGTATAGTGTAACGACTATTTTTGGTTGATTTTCTAGACACAATATGCAGATCAAATTTATATCTTAGGGGCTGATTCTACTGTAAAATAGACCAATGTTATGGCAAGGCAATGTTATGTAGCAGTTTTCACACAAAATCGTACTAAACACTGTCAAAAACCATATGATTGCCGTGCAGTCAATTGGAAAAATAAATGTTTATTTGTTGGAATTACAGTACAACTATGTACAGTGGATACAACTATTCTTGCAACTATTTTTGGTTAGTTTTATAGCCACTTACAATTATATACAGGTCTAGCATATATCTTAGGTATGATTCTGCTGTAACATAGACCAATATTATGGCCAGGCAATGTTATGTAGCAGTTTCCATATGAAGTGGTATTAAAAACTGTAAAAATCCTATATTGTTGCTGTGCAGTCAGGCGTTTTAGATAGAAAATCTAACTTAGAAAATACACAATTCTCAAAAAATGATGTAATCATAACTGGATCTTTGTGATCTGGTTCAATAACATATAAGTAAAGTTGGATTTCATGTGTAAAACGCCTGACCCTACAGCAAATACATCTCGTTTTGACAGTATTTAGTGCGATTTCGTATGAAAACTTACACGTAACATAGCCTTGCCATAACATTGGTGTATTATATGGCAGATTCGGAAATCTCAAAAACACGTCAACTATAAAATTTTCGCCTTTTTATTTCAAAGAAGAAGGCAAAATATATGTAACCAGTCATTTTCTTAATTTTTACGTCATCACAAGATAATCTGCCTAGTATCCATATAACAAAAGTATTTTTTCCTTGGTAGTCTTTTTAGTTTTGAGATCTTTTATTTAGTTCATGACACCTAAACTTAATTTTCAAATATACGTTATTTAATTATTTTATAAGAAGTATTGCTATTTTTAGTTAAATTCAACAGTTATTTCTTTTATATAACTATTTTAAAAGCATAAATGTGGTTGGGTAAAAATGACCAACTGAACTTCTTCACTAGCAAATGTGTAATCAACAAAATTTAGTAAATAAAAAGTAAATAAAAAGTAAATCTAAATATTAATAATATACACAATATTTAAATAATAACTACATTTATAGTATACTACAAATTAAAACGAAAGTAACCAAACATTCAAAAGATTTTACAAATATTTTTCAAATGGTTTTTTAACCCCAAAACACATCATATTTTTATATAGGTCGAAACTTTCACAAAAACTTGTTTTTATGTAGGCATCATAAATTTAGACTAATTTATCACACTATGAGAAAATTGCAAATTTTAACATTGTAAATAAAGCTCTTATTTTAATGACACGACACATTTTAAGTGTCATTTCAGGCACATAAAAACGAGCAATAAAAAGTTCTCATTTGTAATTATGTAAGTATATATTTATAATAATTTAAGACCAAGATATTTTTGTTTGTGAAATCAGTTGTACTTCATTCAACTTTTTATATATTTAGGTTTACTACTTGTTTATTATTGAACTATACTAAACGAAATATTGTAATTTACGTCGCAAAGACAAATTATATCTCTAAGAAAATAGAATAGTAGGTGTACTAATTATAAATACTCCTACGCTATTTAAATATTAGTCGGTAATAATATTCCTTTGGGCGTGAACGTCAAGCAAAAGGTTATTTTATAATTATGTGATTTATTTTCAATCAATTGAGACAATAAATTCAATTTACTGCTAATGGAAATGCTTAGAAATTTAATTTCCGAGCGTTGACTTATCGAGTACAGTTTCGCAGTTTACAATTAAAGGACATCTA
The DNA here is from genome assembly GCF_003426905.1 of Ctenocephalides felis. Taxonomy (NCBI): domain Eukaryota; kingdom Metazoa; phylum Arthropoda; class Insecta; order Siphonaptera; family Pulicidae; genus Ctenocephalides; species Ctenocephalides felis. The sequence continues at coordinate 65,221,949 of NW_020537324.1, forward strand.
TTAAGTTTGATTGAATGATATTGTATTTTGATTTTGGTTGTTATAATTGAACTATAATTTGTGTAAACATTGGATATATTCGTAAAATACAAAAAAAAATGAGTCGAAGAAGTTATGTATTTAAAAAAGTAGCAATTTCCACAAGATCTTACACTGACTGTAGTTAGAAGTAAGAAAAATGATAGTCCGGATATTGGTTTGCGATATATGTTTTCCGGTAAAATTTGATATATCTGTTTATGTCATATATATAATTTTGTAAACTGAATGCTTTCCTTTTATCTGAAAAAGTAGTTATTAACTACTTAATTATTTCTTTATACGTTTCGAGGATATGGGATGTTTCCTTCTTTAGAAACTTTGTAATTGAAAAGGATAAAAGTCTTCTTAAGCTCATAAAAAGTAATTCAATGTCGTTACAAAATCTTAAATTGTCCTGTTTGAAGTTAGTTTAAAATGAATTATGTACTCTGAATCGTCACCAATACCAATACCAATATGGTCTGATGTCCATATTAAAAAAATAAAAAAATTACACAATGCAGGCCTTAATTGGCAAATCGAAACGGTGATTTATTCTATTATTTACATCACATACATTTGGCCTATCGGCAAAAATTATTTGAGCTTGGTTAGGATGTTTTTCTACATCCACCATATAGTTCTGACCTTATATCCACTGTCTGATTACTTTCAGTTTCGATTTTCACAAAACTCTTTGAAAAAAAAAAAATCATTAATGATGATGGTGTCGATTTATTTTTTGCGTATTAAAACCAGAAGTATTATGTAAGATGAATAATGATGCTAATTGTAAGATCAAAACGTACGATGCATTTCACAACAAAGTTATTCAGTACCGAGGAAAAATTATCTTTGATTTTCTAAAAAAAAATCCGCACTTAGGTACCAACCGATAATATCAATAATTATTATTTTGATCTTTCTGTTTAAAGTCGTTTCTTCGGACTATCCCTTTTCATACCATATCTAAAATTTCGATTTTCTGCGTTTTTTTTCTGCAAGACGTCAATAAATTGTCTTCTGTTATATTTTGTCTTGATTCTTTCAAGCCTCTCAGCTTCTGAATCAATTACGCGTTTAGATTAATTATTTAAAAAATGACCATAATTAGGACCCCAATTAATTAAATTTCAAATGAATGATGCTTTTCCAAATGTAAACACGTGAATTTAATTATCGTTTTCCCAAACTTCAAGATATTCAAGCATAACCATTAGTTTCCTCCAAGGCTCGGTTCGACACCAAATGTGCGATTTGACCTTTCGCATTAAACAGGAATATTCATTGTGCCTCGTACCGGCAGTTCTATTGTGAGATATATGTTTTAATTAAGAGAAGGCAAGGTTTTTGCTTCAGGAACTCAGACTCATAACGATGTTATTGGATTAAGATAGAGCTCGATAATGAACCAATATAAGCATTTGCTATTGGCGTCAAATGGGCAATGTGGCAATGGATATTTTCGTACAGATGCCGATGCGAATTACACTATATCAAGACATATTTTCTTAATTAAGTATCAGAAATAGAAATATTATTTATTGTTTTGCTATATTGGTGTAGTCTAATCTGAAGAATCTAATTTAGGAATCATATTTTGCGTTTTGGATAGGATCATAATTTGCACCCGGCTTTTGTAGTAAAGTTGATACAACAACTGGTAGTTTTATCCTGATTTTTTAAATATACTATTTTTATAGTTTTTTTAAATTCTATTCTTCAAGAACATAAATTAGAAAAATGGAATATATTTTATTGGTGAGATTCATAAGTTTTTTTTTATAAATCATATTTAATAACATATGACCTTTTTTATTTCCCGTAGGGTAAGTTATTGTAATGGGCCAAAAATCGAAATTGAAAATTTTTGCATTTCTCGACGTTTTGAAGGTTTCTGAACATTTTGGCATACCACAGAAAAAATGGATGTGTGTGTGTGTATGTATGTATGAAGACAATTTTTCGCCCACGTTTTCGGGCGCACGGATCAACCGATTAGAATGGTTCAAAAAACATTCGATTCCTATTGATAGGAAGATGTGCTGATTAGTTTTTGGCAAAGGCAGGTCCAGCCGTTATGGAAATACGTAGCAAAGAGTGCAGAAAATAGAAATCGAGTTTTTGAGATAACGGAGCATCCGATTTGATGAATCTAAAAAACATTCAATTAGTAATGATTGGGAAAGTGATTGTTAGTTTTTGGCAATGGCAGGCTCAGCCATTTCGAAGATACAGAGCTAAATGTGCAAAAAATGGCAGTTTTTGAGAGAACTAAGCGTCCAATTTAAATGGTTCAAAGAACTTTCAGCTTGTTTTAACAAAATAATTGATTTTGGAAAAAAAAATTGTATTTTTTTTTTTTTTAGTTTTTTTGTATATCGAAAATAATTCAGATTTTACTTTTAATTCTGACTAAATTTCTAATATACTTTTAACAAATAATTTTAACTTTGCAATTCAGTTTATATAAATCTAAATATTGGACTATGTTACAATATTTATAATAATCTATTTGAAAACATTCAGTATTCCTTAAACATAGGTAATAGGGGTTGTTTTTCTAATTCTTCTGTTATAAATTTGATCTTATTTATTCCCTCAGCTGTTTCTTTAGAAACTATTTCATTTGTTTATATACGTTTGAGAATTACTAAGTACCCCTATGACAAATATTCTCAGATCTTCCTGAGGAAGCTTGAAAGAAATATATAGATGCTTCGACGATTTTTTTAAATTTTTTATCTTCGAATCTTTATTGTGAAGCAAATATTTTACCTAAACGAAAACTCTAATTTTGATCAAAGGGATTTAATTTTATTATTACTATTATTAACATCAATTTTAAAGTTAGTAGACCTAGCATGCTTTACTTCTAAATAACGTGGATTTTTACCCTTTTTTCAAAACAATCCATAGAAGCAATGAATGATGTATCGATATTTGATGAATATATTATCAGAATAAGTTTAATATTGGTGACTACTACGTTGATACAGAAATGCTACTAAAGGGTTATTTTCACTTAATACATAATACATACATATAACTTATGTATTCTAGTGGATCTATTCTAGTGGATTTTATTTGAAATCGATCGATTCAAAGAAAAAAAAAAATGATGTATAGGTATTAATAATTATTGACAGCTCAATTGAATAATTTCTTGATTATAGAGATAAGTAT
>NW_020537324.1:65226155-65251623 GCF_003426905.1 Ctenocephalides felis
ACAGTGGATTCGGATTGTGGTCGTACGCATCGTAAATATACACCCAAACCGTACGTAAGCTTTATTATTAGATTCAAAATATACACATTGGGCACTGTATCAAATCACTACTTGGACAAGAAAGTCCGAAAATAGATCAATAACTTCTATTATTCAAAGCTCCAGGAGGAATGATTTAATAGTTAATGGTCTAGTTGACAAGTGAAGCAATGAAAATGAATGTTGGCCGACATTGTTGATATTTCGTTAGGAAATTATTTGTGTTCATTAGTAGTACATATTTTAGTACACCATACACTTTTCGTACATCGAGAATATGATAATTTGTATCAAAAACATCGCAATGTTATGTATGTTACATAATCTAAAAAGCTCTAGATTTCTGACAATCAATGCATGTCAATCTTAAGCGATTAGATATCTAGATTGCATTTTTTAAGATTAAATAACAAAATATTCCCTAATTTCAAAATATTTAGAATTTTTTGAGACTATAAAAAAATAGTAGTACGTGGCATTTTACCTTTGAAAAAAAAGATTTTAATGGCCCTAACATGTATTTACAGTTCAATGAGCGCATAACTTTCTATTAAGGATTTTTCTGTGGCGTGTCTAAAGTTTTATTCGTAAAATAATTGTGCACCCTCAAAATGGTCTTTATTAAACAAAAGTAATCTTTATTATGCATCATAAATTTATCCTCGATATTCAATCCAAATAGAGAGCAATCATACTTATCTCTATAATCAAGAAATTATTCAATTGAGCTGTCAATAATTATTAATACCTATACATCATTTTTTTTTTTCTTTGAATCGATCGATTTCAAATAAAATCCACTAGAATAGATCCACTAGAATACATAAGTTATATGTATGTATTATGTATTAAGTGAAAATAACCCTTTAGTAGCATTTCTGTATCAACGTAGTAGTCACCAATATTAAACTTATTCTGATAATATATTCATCAAATATCGATACATCATTCATTGCTTCTATGGATTGTTTTGAAAAAAGGGTAAAAATCCACGTTATTTAGAAGTAAAGCATGCTAGGTCTACTAACTTTAAAATTGATGTTAATAATAGTAATAATAAAATTAAATCCCTTTGATCAAAATTAGAGTTTTCGTTTAGGTAAAATATTTGCTTCACAATAAAGATTCGAAGATAAAAATTTAAAAAAATCGTCGAAGCATCTATATATTTCTTTCAAGCTTCCTCAGGAAGATCTGAGAATATTGTCATAGGGGTACTTAGTAATTCTCAAACGTATATAAACAAATGAATAGTTTTCTAAAGAAACAGCTGAGGGAATAAATAAGATCAAATTTATAACAGAAGAATTAGAAAACAACCCCTATTACCTATGTTTAAGGAATACTGAATGTTTTCAAATAGATTATTATAAATATTGTAACATAGTCCAATATTTAGATTTATATAAAACTGAATTGCAAAGTTAAAATTATTTGTTAAAAGTATATTAGAAATTTAGTCAGAATTAAAAGTAAAATCTGAATTATTTTCGATATACAAAAAAACTAAAAAAAAAAAAAAATACAATTTTTTTTCCAAAATCAATTATTTTGTTAAAACAAGCTGAAAGTTCTTTGAACCATTTAAATTGGACGCTTAGTTCTCTCAAAAACTGCCATTTTTTGCACATTTAGCTCTGTATCTTCGAAATGGCTGAGCCTGCCATTGCCAAAAACTAACAATCACTTTTCCCAATCATTACTAATTGAATGTTTTTTAGATTCATCAAATCGGATGCTCCGTTATCTCAAAAACTCGATTTCTATTTTCTGCACTCTTTGCTACGTATTTCCATAACGGCTGGACCTGCCTTTGCCAAAAACTAATCAGCACATCTTCCTATCAATAGGAATCGAATGTTTTTTGAACCATTCTAATCGGTTGATCCGTGCGCCCGAAAACGTGGGCGAAAAATTGTCTTCATACATACATACACACACACACATCCATTTTTTCTGTGGTATGCCAAAATGTTCAGAAACCTTCAAAACGTCGAGAAATGCAAAAATTTTCAATTTCGATTTTTGGCCCATTACAATAACTTACCCTACGGGAAATAAAAAGGTCATATGTTATTAAATATGATTTATAAAAAAAACTTATGAATCTCACCCAATATAAATATTCTCACAAATATAATTATTCATTTTTCTAATGTTTCTTGAGGAATAGAATTTAAAAAAACTATAAAAATAGTATATTTAAAAAATCAGGATAAAACTACCAGTTGTTGTATCAACTTTACTACAAAAGCCGGGTGCAAATTATGATCCTATCCAAAACGCAAAATATGATTCCTAAATTAGATTCTTCAGATTAGACTACACCAATATAGCAAAACAATAAATAATATTTCTATTTCTGATACTTAATTAAGAAAATATGTCTGATATAGTGTAATTCGCATCGGCATCTGTACGAAAATATCCATTGCCACATTGCCCATTTGACGCCAATAGCAAATGCTTATATTGGTTCATTATCGAGCTCTATCTTAATCCAATAACATCGTTATGAGTCTGAGTTCCTGAAGCAAAAACCTTGCCTTCTCTTAATTAAAACATATATCTCACAATAGAACTGCCGGTACGAGGCACAATGAATATTCCTGTTTAATGCGAAAGGTCAAATCGCACATTTGGTGTCGAACCGAGCCTTGGAGGAAACTAATGGTTATGCTTGAATATCTTGAAGTTTGGGAAAACGATAATTAAATTCACGTGTTTACATTTGGAAAGCATCATTCATTTGAAATTTAATTAATTGGGGTCCTAATTATGGTCATTTTTAAATAATTAATCTAAACGCGTAATTGATTCAGAAGCTGAGAGGCTTGAAAGAATCAGAGAACAAACAGAACAAATATAACAGAAGACAATTTATTGACGTCTTGCAGAAAAAAAACGCAGAAAATCGAAATTTTAGATATGGTATGAAAAGGGATAGTCCGAAGAAACGACTTTAAACAGAAAGATCAAAATAATAATTATTGATATTATCGGTTGGTACCTAAGTGCGGATTTTTTTTTAGAAAATCAAAGATAATTTTTCCTCGGTACTGAATAACTTTGTTGTGAAATGCATCGTACGTTTTGATCTTACAATTAGCATCATTATTCATCTTACATAATACTTCTGGTTTTAATACGCAAAAAATAAATCGACACCATCATCATTAATGATTTTTTTTTAATTCAAAGAGTTTTGTGAAAATCGAAACTGAAAGTAATCAGACAGTGGATATAAGGTCAGAACTATATGGTGGATGTAGAAAAACATCCTAACCAAGCTCAAATAATTTTTGCCGATAGGCCAAATGTATGTGATGTAAATAATAGAATAAATCACCGTTTCGATTTGCCAATTAAGGCCTGCATTGTGTAATTTTTTTATTTTTTTAATATGGACATCAGACCATATTGGTATTGGTATTGGTGACGATTCAGAGTACATAATTCATTTTAAACTAACTTCAACAGGACAATTTAAGATTTTGTAACGACATTGAATTACTTTTTATGAGCTTAAGAAGACTTTTATCCTTTTCAATTACAAAGTTTCTAAAGAAGGAAACATCCCATATCCTCGAAACGTATAAAGAAATAATTAAGTAGTTAATAACTACTTTTTCAGATAAAAGGAAAGCATTCAGTTTACAAAATTATATATATGACATAAACAGATATATCAAATTTTACCGGAAAACATATATCGCAAACCAATATCCGGACTATCATTTTTCTTACTTCTAACTACAGTCAGTGTAAGATCTTGTGGAAATTGCTACTTTTTTAAATACATAACTTCTTCGACTCATTTTTTTTTGTATTTTACGAATATATCCAATGTTTACACAAATTATAGTTCAATTATAACAACCAAAATCAAAATACAATATCATTCAATCAAACTTAATAGATGTCCTTTAATTGTAAACTGCGAAACTGTACTCGATAAGTCAACGCTCGGAAATTAAATTTCTAAGCATTTCCATTAGCAGTAAATTGAATTTATTGTCTCAATTGATTGAAAATAAATCACATAATTATAAATAACCTTTTGCTTGACGTTCACGCCCAAAGGAATATTATTACCGACTAATATTTAAATAGCGTAGGAGTATTTATAATTAGTACACCTACTATTCTATTTTCTTAGAGATATAATTTGTCTTTGCGACGTAAATTACAATATTTCGTTTAGTATAGTTCAATAATAAACAAGTAGTAAACCTAAATATATAAAAAGTTGAATGAAGTACAACTGATTTCACAAACAAAAATATCTTGGTCTTAAATTATTATAAATATATACTTACATAATTACAAATGAGAACTTTTTATTGCTCGTTTTTATGTGCCTGAAATGACACTTAAAATGTGTCGTGTCATTAAAATAAGAGCTTTATTTACAATGTTAAAATTTGCAATTTTCTCATAGTGTGATAAATTAGTCTAAATTTATGATGCCTACATAAAAACAAGTTTTTGTGAAAGTTTCGACCTATATAAAAATATGATGTGTTTTGGGGTTAAAAAACCATTTGAAAAATATTTGTAAAATCTTTTGAATGTTTGGTTACTTTCGTTTTAATTTGTAGTATACTATAAATGTAGTTATTATTTAAATATTGTGTATATTATTAATATTTAGATTTACTTTTTATTTACTTTTTATTTACTAAATTTTGTTGATTACACATTTGCTAGTGAAGAAGTTCAGTTGGTCATTTTTACCCAACCACATTTATGCTTTTAAAATAGTTATATAAAAGAAATAACTGTTGAATTTAACTTAAAAATAGCAATACTTCTTATAAAATAATTAAATAACGTATATTTGAAAATTAAGTTCAGGTGTCATGAACTAAATAAAAGATCTCAAAACTAAAAAGACTACCAAGGAAAAAATACTTTTGTTATATGGATACTAGGCAGATTATCTTGTGATGACGTAAAAATTAAGAAAATGACTGGTTACATATATTTTGCCTTCTTCTTTGAAATAAAAAGGCGAAAAATTTTATAGTTGACGTGTTTTTGAGATTTCCGAATCTGCCATATAATACACCAATGTTATGGCAAGGCTATGTTACGTGTAAGTTTTCATACGAAATCGCACTAAATACTGTCAAAACGAGATGTATTTGCTGTAGGGTCAGGCGTTTTACACATGAAATCCAACTTTACTTATATGTTATTGAACCAGATCACAAAGATCCAGTTATGATTACATCATTTTTGAGAATTGTGTATTTTCTAAGTTAGATTTTCTATCTAAAACGCCTGACTGCACAGCAACAATATAGGATTTTTACAGTTTTTAATACCACTTCATATGGAAACTGCTACATAACATTGCCTGGCCATAATATTGGTCTATGTTACAGCAGAATCATACCTAAGATATATGCTAGACCTGTATATATTGTAAGTGGCTATAAAACTAACCAAAAATAGTTGCAAGAATAGTTGTATCCACTGTACATAGTTGTACTGTAATTCCAACAAATAAACATTTATTTTTCCAATTGACTGCACGGCAATCATATGGTTTTTGACAGTGTTTAGTACGATTTTGTGTGAAAACTGCTACATAACATTGCCTTGCCATAACATTGGTCTATTTTACAGTAGAATCAGCCCCTAAGATATAAATTTGATCTGCATATTGTGTCTAGAAAATCAACCAAAAATAGTCGTTACACTATACTTCAACTACAATAGTTATTAGTTAGTAAGAATAGTTGTATCCACTGTATATAGTTGTACTGTATTTCGGAATCGACACGAGTTAATGCACCCGTTCCAATAAATAAAAATTTATTTTACCAGCTGACTGCAGAGCAACCACCTGGCTTTTGACAGTATTTAGTAAGATTTTGTTTGAAAACTGCTACATAGCATAGCCTTGCCAAAACATGGGTCTATTTTACAGTAGAATCAGCCCCTAAGATATAAATTTGATCTGCATATAATCATATGTGTCTATAAAATTAAGTAAAAATAGTTGTCACACTAGACTCCAACTACAAAAGTTGTCAGTTAGTAAGAATATCTGTACACACTATACATATCTGCACTTTAGCCTGAAATCTATGCGTATCAACGCACCCGTTCCAACAAAAAACAATTAATTTTCCTAGCTGTCTGCACAGAAACCACATGGCTTTTGACTGTATTTAGTACGATTTTGTATGAAAACAGCTGCATAACATGGCTTTGCCGTAACATTAGTCTATTTTACGGCAGAATCCCACCAAATATATAGGTTTGATCTGTAGATTTAATTGTATGTGGCTATAAAACTAACCAAAAACAGTTGTTACATTAAACTCTAACTACGATAGTTGATAGTTAGTAAGAAAAGTTTTTATCCACTGTACATAGCTGTACTCTAGTTTAGAATCGATACGAGTCAAAACTCCCTTTTCATCAAATAAGATTAATTTTTCCATTTGACTGCACAGCAACTACATGACAGTAATTTGTTCAATTTGTATGAAAACTGATACATAACATAGTCATTGCATAACATTGATCTATTTTACGGCAGAATCAACCCCTATGATTTAAGTTTGATTTGCATATAAATGTATTTGTGTAACCAAAAACAGTTGTCACGCAATAGTTTAACTACAATAGTTATTCTAAGATTACTTAATATTAATTAGCAAGAAAATAATTGTATGCACTGTAATTTGGAACATCCATTCCAGCAAATGAAAATTAATTTTCCCATTTGATTGCACAGCAACCACATGGCGTTTGAACAGTCTTCAGTACAATTTTGTATAAAAACTGATACATAACATAGCCCTGCCATAACATTGGTATATTTTATCCGCGTACAATTATACGAGTATATGGCTATAAAACTAACCCAAAATAGTCGTTGCACTATACTCCAACTACAATAGTTATTAGTAAGAGACTATCTACTGTACATAGCTTTACTGTAGTTCGAAATCGATACGAGTCAATGCACCCGTTCCAACAAATAAAAATTAATTTTCCCAGCTGCTCGATTAGCGGTAACCCTTGACAACCTCTCGCAGTTCCTCGCCTCTTCGCCCCGGCGGACGTCGAAACGTCTACCGTGGAGTTTTCCGCCGGCTTTGGGGCGAAAGAGAGGCCGCGGCCTGTGCGGGAAAAGCACGGACAAACTATGACGTCAATGCACGCCTAGGGGTTTCGAATCGTTGATTCGACCGCATACGAACTTTTCAGGTGGGGAGTTGATAGATAAATCATTCGTTCTTTTCTCTTTGATGAAATACAGAAATAGCAAAATTGGTAAAGCTCTGTCAGTTCAAATAATAATAAATAACTAATAAAAGTAAATTGTAGAAACTGTTGCAATGAAAAAGTGAATGCAGAATGTTGAATGACAGGTTTATCTTAGAATGCCTAACGTTTGTTAAAAGGAATTATGAAAAAAATGAGTTAAAGTAGTAAGAAAAGCGAAGGCTTTTGATCTTAGTCATTTGAAAAGAAAAACTTTGTTTTGGTCATGCAGGCATAAAATGAAAGAACATACATTATAATTTAATAATATATACTTATATAAGGTTGTCGTGGCCGAGATCGTTAACGGCAATCTGAAATCGGGCAGCACAATGTCCATTTTCAAATGAAAATATAGATCAAAATATGTTTCCAATTGAAAATAAGCCCATGCTGGCACTACGGAGTATAATGGAAATTCGAACAACTCTCACACTACTTTTTTCCTGAATCGAGTAGGAGTTTAACTTAGCTCACAGACCTACCTTAGGGCAGTACTACCTATTAACATTATATACTTATATAGACCAATATTATTAACTTTTAGTAGGGTAAGTTATAGTAATCACAATAAAGTCGAGAATTTCTGCGTATCTTTACGTTTCAAGGTTTTTTGAACATTTTGGCATATCTTAGAAAAAAATTGATGTATGTATGTGTATGTGTGTATATAGTACGTATGTGTGCATGTGTGAATACAATTATCCGTCCACGATTTCGATAGCACGGATCAACTGGTTTGAATGACTTAAAAAATATTAGATTTCTATTGATGGGGAGAGATTAGTCTTTGGTGAAGGCAGTCCAGATGTTTTGAAGATACGAGAGCAAAAAATGGCAATTTTTGAAAGGGCTTAAGATTATAATGATTTAGAAAACATTTAACTGGTATTGGTGGTATGAAGAAATCTGACCATTTTCAGGAAAAAAAACTTGTAAAAGTGCCATTATTAGACATATGCATATTCCATTATGCATCCCCAAACAAATGATTTGGACGTTTGCGATACTATTATCAACCGACTTTAATCATTCATAAAATAATCGATTTGTAATGCTTGCAAAACGTAGTGAAGACTGGGTACGATTGTGCCACTTTTTGTTATGACAGCGATTAGGGTCCAGTAGTAACAGGCATAAAAATATATTGAAAAAATTGGTATAAATACCAAAATGATTTATAACGACTTTTATTACTGTTATAATTTTTATTGATTATTGATCATTTTTATTCATCAAATGTTTAAACATGATATGGAAAGTTTCAGCAATTTGCCTTAAGAAACAATACCAGGACCACTAGCTATATTTTGTGATCTATATACAAAACAAATTATTTGTGATACAGTAGAACCTCGATTAAACGGACTAATTGTTGTAGACAGACATCCGGATAATCGAAAATCCGGATAATCCAGTGTACGAAGAATAATGATGTGTAATTCATTTTACAATTTTTCAGATGAAAGCTTTGTGTATATTTGCATTTAATCCCAAAAATTAAGATGTATCATTTGTTACTTTTGAATAAAATGACATTCGGTTTCTCTACTATTCCTTTCTCTTTTGCTGTACGACGGGCATATATTTAGAGTTTGCATGTATAGTAGGAAAAGTCTGATAGCACCCGCTGAGAGTGTATAGGCGATTTATAGCAAATTCATCGTGTCACAGCAAATATGATGTAAATTGCATCGTTGAAGCAAAACACGTCATAGATTTTTCATGGGTGTAATACAATCAGAGGTAATTTTGATGACAGAAAGAAATAGATTAACAGTCAAGTCTAAATAGAAAACTCTTTGTCAATTTTAATTATTGATTTTATAAAATTAGAATAATTTCGATTAGAAATTATTTTTCTTATTTCAAAGCACTATAAGAAGACTATTTTTTTTTTAAAAAAACCTATTTTATTTGTGGCAAATGACTTGACTAAACTTCACAGATCAATCGCACTGTAGTATGTAGAATATAACAAATTATCTCTTTTAAAAAAAATTAATGTTCATGTAAATATAACATCTAGTTTATTTTCTATAACAATTATTTGTAGAGGAAATTGAAAAAATAGGTACAAAAAATTGAAATATCCAAAAACGTTTTTAACTAGCTGTATTAAGCGCAATAACCAAACATATTTTTTGAAAAATAAAATTAAGAATGATCAGTAAAAGATTTTTCTTATTATTTTGCAGTTCTGTAAGTATTTCTGTAAGTCTATTTATAAGTACAATATATATTAAAGTGTATCTAATATTTAAATGTTTGCGTACATTAATATTGAAAACGAGCCTTATTTAAATTGGGACAAATGTCTTGAATTAATTTCACAGAACAATCGTGCTATATATAGAACATCACAAAATACTCTTCAGAATAAATTGTTTGGTTATATTTATATCTTTGTTCAATTCGCGGAGTTGATGTGAAGATCATTTCGTTATTACTTTTTATTTACAACATAAATGAAATATATAGCATGTATAGATTTTAACATCAAATTCTTATTAACGATCTAAGAAAACTTAATGCTTTTTTAATAATGTCCTATCATTAAAGATTAATTTTGAAACTCTGGAATGAAGCACTCCCAGTTATTATAAGCATAAAGCATTCTATAGTAAACTAAATATTCCTTTACATTTGAAGTAAATTATTGCCATGGACGTTAAATAAATATATAAATAATTAATAAATTGAATAAAATGTCTATGTGCTAATTTGATTACATAGATAGATCAACCAACCAGTCATGTTGAAATCATAAAAATAAATTTCAAAATTCAAATTGTAATTCAAATTATTTTTTACATTTGGCATAAACCGATGTGATAAGTTGATTACTTAGTTAAATCAAGCAAGCGTGATTCGTGTTTTAACCACAAAAGATATAAAAAATGTATTTTAAAATGAGTGCTAGCTAATTTTAGATCCTTTAAAAAGAGCATGAATACATTTGATATACAAGCATCTCAACATCACAAAAAGCCGACGCAAAAACCGTCAATTAATTAAATAAAAATGGCTATAAAAAGATTGCACAAAGAACTGTTGATAAAATATTTAACTTGTTGATTCTGAGCAACAATAAAAATAGAACAGATGGAAATCTGCACATTGGACGAAGACGCAAATTCAGCCGGAAGACATCGTATAATATTGCTCGACCTATATTTTTCAGTTTCAGTTTCTTAATTACATTTGAATGGTTCCCGCAAATATTTTTTTTGAAATGCCCGATTAAAATAAATGGGAAAAACGACTAACCAGATAAATCAGAAGCTTCTTTGAAGACTTCGCCGTTTATTTACGGACGACATCATGTTTCGCAGAAATAAGATTCGGACAACTTTTTTGACTTTTTGTTGCAAGAGTGATGTCAATTTTTTCAGGTTAAACATGTTTCCGAAATTATTTTTTAATGGAAGACATCAGTTTGTCACTGTGTGATTGACCCTGGTTGACATGGTTAGAAACACTTGTGAAATGCCAGATGATGTTAGGTAAATATAATAAAATTTATTTATTATAGTAAACAGAAGTAAGAGTTCCGACTTTAAGAAAGTTATAAATAAAGAGGGATTTAATTATCACTAAAAACTGAAAATGTTTTTTTGGATACGAACTTTTTCATATACCTAGTCAATTTACAAATTTTGTCATTAATTATTTTAACAGATAAATTATGCTTTTATTACATTACAATATTTATGGCATTTATTATGAGCAAAGTTTCTACTTATCAAAACAAACACCCTGTTTTGATTCTTTCCGGGAAGTTTGACATTTAAATGTTGAACTTCCATTTAGATATAAATAGAACATAAATAAGAGAAAAACAATAAAATTAAAAATGAAAAACATGCGTCTTGGTTTATAATTCCACGTTGATGTAAATAATGTCACTGTATGTCAATGACATTCATTTCATTCATTCCTAAAGTCATGGTTCAAAACACTCAGTAATTTTTAATCCTTATTAATGAAAAAGTATAAAAACAAATTATTTTCTAAAAAGGCCCGTTAAATTTAATTTTTCATAATTCAGACGCATTTAATTTATAATTTGGTAAAGTTAGTTTTAATCTCATTTTAAAAAGTTATAGCAAAATAAAAAATATCTCAAAATTTATAGAGATAATGTAAGATTTTAAGAACATAGGGCCTACGAAATTGTTCAAATTTTGCTTATAGCATTAATAAATAATTAGTAACACGAATTCTTTTCATAGTTATAGAAATGTTCCAAAAAAGCAAACTTCTCAAAGATGCTATATTCCGTGGCGATACTAGATTCATCAAATTTAGCCAAAATCACATAATGAATTATATAAAAATAATATAAATTTATGATTTATATAAAATGAGTGAAATAGTATAAAAAGAACCGCCCACCGGCCTTTGTGCCAAGATGTTTAATTTGGATAATAAAATAATAAAATCTATTTACTATCACACAATAAACACTTATGTAAATAAGGTTTATAGTCAATTTTACAGCCAGATTTTTATATATCTACTCATAAACTTTTTATATTTAAAGAAATTATTTAGATATAAATCCCCGATCTCCGCTTAAAGTTTCACAAATTGTCAATCTAAACAATTATTACAAATTATAATTGTTATTAATGTCAATATGTGAAGACTATTGACTATTTTATTATCCTCGCTATTATAATTATATCTTTACCTATTTAAGTTTGCATCTTGTTGGTTCTTACCTACTTTTTCATTTCATTTGAACAATTTTTTATATGGCGTTCTATTTCAATTTTAAGACTTCCTGATCATTTTGGCATATCTCACAAAGGAAAAATTGATGGATATGTAAAAATATATTTATATTTGTTCAAATACAAATTTTTGTCAACTATTGCGAGAGCACAAATCAACCGATTTGAATGATTCAAAAATATTTGATTCCTATTAATGGCACGATGTGCTGAATAGTTTTTGGCAAAAGCAGGTTTAGGCGTTTCAGAGATAAGGAGCAAATAGTAAAAAATAGCAGTTTTTGAGAAACATAGCATCGAGAATGATATAAAAATATGACACAATACGCGAGTTTGTAAAGAAAATGTAGAAACGTTTAAAGGTAGTTAAGAATTTGAAGCATTATAATATAGTTTATATAAGAATAAAATTATGTTAACATGAAATAAAATGTAAAGAACATTTAGTCGAAGCTAAAACTTTGTTCAAGATAAGTTTCGTTTATCAAATATAGATATTTCAGAAATTACCAGAAGAGTAAAGAAAAAAACAACCTATTGATTTATTATAAGTAATTAGAACTCTCATTGGAGTTTCCTAAACAAGCCATGTTTACGAACTTATATTATGAGTCCAAGTAGATCCTAATAGCTTATAGAATATCTAGATTCTGATGGCTAATCAAAGGTATGTAAATAAAAAAAATATTTCAGAAATATTTTATGAACTCTACTGCATTGAAATTATTGGCAGAGAAGAGACCATATATTTACATATATTTATTTCTTTGAACAAAGTTCAGAATATCTATTTTTGAAGTATATAACAATGCACAGACGCATATTTAACTTCCCTTAGGGTTAGTTCTAGTAATCGAAAAAATTAAAAATGAAATTCTTTATATATCTATTTTATATATTTTTATATCTCGTTTCAAAACTTCTTAAAAACATACAGTAGGAAAAAAATGACACGGCGCTTCGATATTACGTCTCTAAAACAGCAAACGCGATTGCTTTGAAAATTTTTCAAAATATTTCTTGAAAAAATACTTCAACATTTTCAAAAACTTAAATCTTCTCAAAAATCTATTTTATTTTAAGTTTCCAAAATTTTTTAAAAATAATAATTTTCAGTACGGAAAGTGTCAGCAATTTGCTTTGCTTAAGGCATGATATCATCCACTAATAGTGTGGTCTTTATTTTCGAGTAAAAATGAATGTCACCACTACATCAAGTTGCATGCAACACGAGTTTTGAACTTAGACCTTTGGCTCTGCAAAGCTACACGCTGAAACTTTGCCCTTTTAATAAATATAAAAAATACTGCAAAATCAATCACAAAATACATTCATGCGTGAAAACTTTAATAAAACTTTCTATTATCAATTAACATGATTCAATTAAATTGTTGCTGAAGGCACTCTGACAAATTGCACCCGTATTGTACTCGTATGATTCGATTGTAGAGAAGAGCGAGTGCGGGTGCGAGTGCCTCAGGTCGCATCGTGCTTTGATCGCGTCCGACAAAGCAATCACTGATTGTATCGGATTCATTAATTGATTGGATTAAATTTTCCGCTTGACATTTATATAATAGATAACTACGTTTCCCTTCAGATATTCAAAGGAAATAGAGATAAATAACTAATGTAAATAAATAATAATGTTTCATTGAATGTCGATAATGTACTGACTGATGTTGATACATATCTCACTGACGAACAAAACAAATACAGTAATCTCGATAATAACCGTTGTTATTAATGGGTTTAGTAGAAAGTTGTTTACTATGTATAATCGCTTTCATTATTTCATTGTAGTTATAATGATTTATATTCTAATTAACCAATATATATAAGAGGAAAGGATGATGCTATTACAAAATGCGGCGTATTGTAGTAGTTGTAAAATCTTTCCTTATTCATAATTTCTTATCACAAACTTTGTTTGTTTATGAAATTATATTTTTGAAACACTTTGTTGTAAAAGCTTAGATTTCGTTTCATTACAGGATTTCAAGTTCAATAACCACTTTGACCAGTCTGATATCAAAAAGTAGCGATACCCATTTTTACTTTAATATATGGATCTAAATTAGTTTACAAGTGAAAATATCCATTTGTTGCTAATGCACAACCCTGTTCTAGTGAAATATATAACTATAATTTAATTCTTTTCATACAGGATAGTAATAATATTACCCAATAATTTTATTGCACTAATTTGTAGTATAAAATAATCCCTTATATTGTAACTTGTAATGCATCTTGTCCATAAAGAGTTCCCCAATCATTAATCCGTCTTTCTATGAAATTATATTATCTGAAACTCGAACCAAGTAAATAACAATATCTGATTTGACAAGAATGTAATGGGAAGTCGCATGCATTTAAAAATGAAACTTATCAATCAATAACATATCAATCTATCAATCTTGAACATAGTATCATTTTATGTAAATATACAAATTTAAACTAAACATCATCTTTATAATCAGTCTGATTAAAGCCACTAACTAATTATTTCTAGTCCTTCAACATATTCTTGAAAGGTATACTATAGCAAGGCAAATTTAAAAGCCATTAATAATATATAAACATTTTCATGATTTAATAAATCTCACTTATAAAAAATTAATGTTAAATATGTTTCCTTGGAGATGATATCTAGATCCTTTATGAGATTAGTGTGTGAGCAACGAATATTAAATTCTTTTTAAAATTTACCGTAATTATTTAACAATTAATATTTTCAAAATATTATTAATTGAAAAATATAGTAATTTTTTAATTATATTTAAATCAAAAATGTTTTTTATCATAATTTATATTGTAAATATCATTGCTCAAAACTTAACATTTAATGTTTTTATTTGGAAATTTTACATACTTAGAGTATGCAATAATAATGTAATTATTCGGAGATTTGAAATATTGTAAAAGATGGAACTTCATAAACCGTAAAGTATTATAATCAAATATTACTTACAACTCGTTAAACAATCAGATCTCGCTATTCCCAGCACTAGAGCTTTTTGGCTTGAGCATGTGTGTATTTCTGAGTATACATGATTTTCTCTTATTTCTCAGAATTAATCGTATAATAAACGTGTCCTGTATCGTTAATTTTTATTTTTGTATTTTTTCATAAAACAGAGGCTCTGTTACGCACGACTTGTCCCCATTTTGATAATTTCGGTGTCTTATGGATTTTTAAATATCATTCGTCGACCTGACATATTTCGCGTTAAACTGTTGCTTGTTGGGAAATTGGCCTGTTTTAAGTTCCGCTGCACTAATTGTGAAAATTCGACAGAAATAAAGATGATTGACGCATCAGTAAACTTATTGTGCCAGAGGAGGAATTGTTTTATGTAGATGTATTTGATAGGTATATAGAATTCTACGAAAATAAGTGATTTGATAAAAAATACACGAGAATAGTGGGGTTATCGTACCAATTAACTTATACACATGTATATATATATATATATATATATATACATACAAATAAATTTGTAATTAACCAACTGCATGCCTCACACAAGTGCAAAGACTACAAGGATATAAAATCGTATGTGTTCATATAATTTTTTTGAGATTTTCTAATTTTCCTTGAATTTCACGACTGCAACTCGCCTGTATGTCACACCGTCCGAAAATCAAAGTTGCGGTATATAGGAAATGAACTAATTGTAAGAATTTTGATACTTCTCAAATAATTTATAATACTTTATATATTTTCTCTAAAGAAATATCGAATAGTGTGAATAGTTGCTGGAACCTATCCGCACTTTGCATTTCAACAATTGAATATTCACATAAATTGCGCTCTACAAGCGAAACCGTAAATGATACGAAAAAACTTTGTTCGGACGAAAGATGCAGAATAAAATTACGAATAAAATAACATATAGATCGTTATGTGTTTTCACATAATTTTCTTGCGATTTTTTTCAAGATTTACAGTCCTGAAGATCCAAATCTGAAAATGATTTCATTTTGGCACATTGTATATCCAAGGGTTTTATATATTACTACCGCGCTTTTCATTAATTTTTTTTAATTACGAAGCAAAATCCGAACATTCATTTTTGAATTATGTTATTGCATGCCTCGGGAATCGAAAGAGACTTCAAAAACTCTGTTAAAAAATTTACATATTTTTCATAGCCTTGAATGGGCCCTTTCAGAAACTATTGTATCTTAAGTTTTGAGTAAGATGTAATTTTTTTTATAAACTGAACATAATCTGAACTAATAATAAGTCAAAAACATTCATTGACTGCACGAAACAGCGATTTGTGGTAGAAGGGTGGAAATTTAGGACAGTGAAAATTTAGGTTGAAAAAAAAATAGATAAGAAGGATAGAAAAATTAAAAAAAAATAGGGGTGGCCAACCATAATTTGAACTAATATTGAGTCAAAAACATTCATTGACAGCATGCGGGATGAAAAATTATTTGATTACTAAAAAAACTTTCACGAAACAGGGGTTTGTGGTAAAAGGTTGAACATTTAAGATTATGAAAATATAAGATAAAAAAAATAAATAAAATGGTCAAAAAATAAAAACAGGCCCAAGGATGGACAATCATTACCACCTAGGTAATTGAAAATTAAAAAATATATATGTTTGCCGATTTTCAGTCATACTGATCGAGATAATAAAATTGCATAACAATCGATCACTAACATTGTGACATGGAAATTTTAAATCTTAGATATTTCAGAGTTGATTCTGAATAATAAATTCTTAAATAGACCAAGATTATGGAAAGGCTATGTTTTGTATCCTAATGGCAATAACATGGCGTTTTGACAGTATTCAGTAGCATTTTGTATGAAAACTAAAAAGTAGCATAACCTTACCATACATTGGTACATTTTACAGCAGAATTGGCCCAAATATATACATATATATACTACCCGGCAAACGTTGTTTTGCCATAAAAATATTTCTAGTATAAAATGTTTTGTGCGAAAATAAATAACTGATTGCAAATGTGGTGTAAAAGAATCAGCTAACAAAAATTATATGAAGTTTACTTACTGCAAAGCATTCTACATATATCTTTTAATACTCTTATATATATAAATATATGTGTGTGTGTGTTTTGTCAAAGAAAAAACAATCAAGATAATAAAAAATTATAAAATATCAAACAGTTATATAACATAGCAGCACTAAGCAAACAACATTCATTTCATTTGCATAAAATCATTTCATATAAACCATCCAAGCATAAAATATTAATTAGAAAAAGCAAATCAGAGTGAAATTATTCAAAGTTAGTATTTACCTTGTAAGTCTATTTATATACGAACAAAATCGATCTAAACGCTCTTTTCTCTTCCTCTCGCTCTCAACCTCTCTATTCTTCACCGATGACACCAGAGTAGTCTATTTCAAACAAATGAAATTCTGCGAAGCTCATCATTTTTCCGGACATGCAATCAAGCTTTTATGCCGAACACTGACACGCACGTATATTTCTGGTATATCTGTTACTAATCGGTGGAATAGATAATTTTATCACAGCTAGTATATCTGAAACAGAAAAAAACTTGTTTGTAATTACATGTAATTTCATTTCAAGTAAATTACAAGTTTTATGCATTATCAAGTTTTACATAGAGATAGCTATGTAGATAGATACATATATGGTTGAAAGATATGTTGAAAATCAAAAACATTTTTTTCCTTTTTTCTTGCTTTGACAAAACTGCTCTTATATAATATGGATACTTGTGAAATGATTTTATGAAGATATTTTTATATTTAAGAACATTTTTTCTCCCTTTCACTTGCTTTGATAAGACTCTTAAAAATATGGGGATATGGGAATTTATTATAAATTAAAATATATTATTTAATAAAAATGAATTTAGAACTGAACAGTCTTTAATAAAAAAAATATATTGAAAATAAAGAAGAGAAAAATATCAATATGAATATTGAAGTTCATTTCAAGTAAATTACAATTTTTATTTATTATCCTTATCCTTATCGTTTTACATAGTTATTTATAAAATTATGGAATTTAAAGATATTTTAATTTTTAAAAATAATTTTGAAACTGGATTTTCATAACCGTATTAAAATATGGTTATTGTTGTAATAATATTGAATAAAAAATCACTTCATTCCAAATTATTATATCAATATAACCTCCATTCATCATACGATCATAACATGAATTTAGAACTAATCAATCTTTACCTAAATAAAAAATGAAATACGTGGTAAAGTATGTATAGGAAAATATCAATATTAATATTATAAGGTATTGATATAAAATATCAATATTAATTGATAAGGTTTCTTCATAAAATACCGAGTTTGAGTTATCGTCTAAAAATGCATAATAAATTTTCATAATTTTCAAGAGGTTTCTTCACTACAAAATTCTCTTTAAAATTATTCAAATCTAATTTTTTAATAAAAATGTATCATCATTTTACTGTTTATCACACGAAATATGTATTAACTTAATACTGCAAAAATATAGATATGTGCAATTTTGTACCAAAGTATTGATATTTAATCTGAGATGGTATTAAATTAAAAAAGTTCTTGTGTTCAAAGATTTCTGAGTCAATCATCGTACCTGCAAACGTAACTTTATGTTATTAAGATTTAATTGAAATTAATCTGCAAAATGAAATAAATGTCTGATATGAGTCTTTTGATGTAAAACGTTCATAAAATTCCTTAAATTTAATTTTTGAATATGCATATATAAATGAATATTGGAATTTTATTTTCTGAACTTCTTTCGAAGCCTCCACTTTTTATCAACAATTTATGTATCTAAATTTTATAAAAATTATTAGTTCTTAAATAAATTTTAGTGAATATTTATATAATTTTTTTCATTTGAATTTTTCGAAGACAAACAATGACTCTTGATATTATTTCCATTTTTAATGAAAATAGAACTATTAAAGAGTGTAGTAATTGAAAAATTTTTTTTTTTTTGAACGGTTGAAGAAGAGAAGATGTCATATCTTCAAAACGTAAAAATAATCACATAAAAAATTAAAATAATTTTTTGATGGAAAACAGAGCCTTTAAAGTTGCGAAAAAACACGAATAGCTATTCGCAAAATTAAATATATTACAAGGATTCATATAACACATTTTGAATATGGGTATTAATTATAGATATTTTATTTAAAAAATTGTATTGAATATTTAATTATTCAATATGGTTTAGATTTAAATCGAAAAGTAGTTACAATTTGCATGCAAAAAAATCTGTAATTAGATATGAATTGAAATTCGAGTAATTTATTATTTTGCATTAATGGTTTATTATATTAACAATTAAGGCCTTTTTATGATCATTTGGAATTTTAAGATTTTGGGAAAATATTGGAGAGAAAAATTTAAATTTTATAAAACAACTGATGATTACTATGCTAATGTATTATAGACCCTCTCATTTTTTTTTTTTTAGTTTGTATTGTAATATTCATGTTTTGTACTATATTTTCATACACCACTGATGTATATCTACTCACATTATAATATATAGCTCAGTATTTTTAATTTCCCGTAGGGTAAGTTATAGTAATCGCAAAAAAATCGAAAATAACTTTTTTATATATCTTTGCGTTTCAAAGATTTCTGAACATTTTGGCATACCTTAGAAAAAAATTGATGTGTGTGTGTGCGGATACAAATTTTCGTCGACGATTTCGGGAACACGGATCAACCAATTTTAATAATTCAAAAACATAAAAAAGATAAAAATTCGATTCGTATTGATAAGCTTTTGGCAAAGACAGGTCTACCCGTTTCGAAAGTACAGGGCAAAAAGAGCCAAAAACGGTTCAAATGATTCAAATTCAGCTTTCGAGAGAACGGAGCGTCTGATTTGTATAATTCGTTGAACATTTTATTTGTATCAAAAAATGAAGTACTTTTCAAGTTTTTGCGAAAGCAGATCTAGCGGTTTCAGATCTCGAGTAAAAAGGTAAAAAAACGCCATTTGGCGCTCGAAAATAATCATTAGAAATATAAAAAAATAAATTTCTCAAAAAAATAAACAATTTATTACAAGAATTTAAAAATTCTCACTTATCTAATTTTATTCTCAAGTTTTCAAAAAGTTTTGATTTTTTTTTTAATTTTGATTTTTGGTATGGAAAGTTCCAGCAATTTGCCTTATGGCACGAAGCCATGCACCACTAGTTTATATTATTGCAAGCGTTCAGAGATCCAGTAAAAAAAAGTAAAAAGACGCCAATTAGTGCTCAAAAATGATCATTGAAAATAGAAAAAAATCAAATATCTCAAAAAAGCAAATTTATACAAAAATTTAAAATATCTCAAAAATCTAATGCTCAACAAATTTTGAAGTTTTTTTAAAAAAAATTGATTATTGTTATGGGAAGTTCCAGCAAATTGCCTTATGGAACAATGCTATGCGCCCCACTAGTTTATATTATTTTTGCAATTTTTGCTGAATGGTTTTTGTATTACAATTGCAGCAATAAAGTCATCGAAAAATTAAAAAAAATAAAAATGACAAATAATTAAAATGACAACTATGTGAATGCACTTGAATCGATCCATTCCCATTACAACTGCATTATCACCAAATTCGAGGTTCAATTCCTACTGCTTTTCATTTCACTTGCATCGATACCAATTCCCACTAGGCTATTTGGGTAGTACAACACACAGTAACATAATAATTACACAATTTCGCGACGGTGTGCGAAACGATTGCCTCTGTATACCGACCGGTCCTGCGCACATTTAAGCCGGGCGCGCGTCCCGCCGCTACTCATTCGTCGCCCGTAAGCGAACCAAGAGCGTTCAGAGTTTAGCCAAAGCTGCTGATACTGTGCAAAGATTCAAAATAAAATACTAAACAAAATATTGCTAAATTTAATGAAATTAATCAAATCGATTTTATAATACAAATTTAATATTTCGTGTTAAATGGAAGAATCTCACGACGCTGACAGTGCTGAATGGGACATTACAGTGTTTTTGATAAAGACAATGATTAAACAGTGAATGAAATAAGGGACGTTAAAGACTTTTAAAAAATGTGAAGATTTAGTTATATTGGAACTATAAGTTTTTCAATATTTTTTGCATATGGTTTTATTTGCAAATAAATAATTGAATTTAACCAATAATTTATATTAAATTTGGTAAATTATTCATAATCATTTGCAAGGACCCAAATTTTACATTTGAAGTGTTATTGGATTTCTAACAAGCTACAAACAGGTAATTATTTATGTTACTTTATAATAATAAACAATACAATAAACTTATTATATCAATCATAAATGTCTAAAATTATTTCCGAGACAGCTAGTATATATAATATTTTATTTTTCATTATTATTATATATACTAGCTGTCCCGGTAAATATTTTAGAAAATGTGGATAATGTAGCATATAAGTTAAAGGGGAAGCTGGTATAAATAATATGGATATTTTACCCACTGCAAAGCATGCCACATAAAAATGTTCATGAAATATTAATTACCTTTGCATGTGCCATTGAATTACTAAAAATCCGGTATATTAAATGTTTTTTTAATAAAAAAATTTAACTATTTATTTGTACGTTTTGACACTGTATGCGTGACATCATTTAAGGCCAGGAAAAAACATGAAAATTTAAATACAATAATATTTAAATTAATTAAATGAAATAATAATTAATGAATTAAAATAATAATGAAAATGCTAAATATTAAATTTATTTAGTTAGTCACATGATTATCAAAATGCAAAATCATTTTGATTAATTTATTAACAGTTTTGGTTTTTTCATAAAACAATGTGTTTGAATTTGTATATTTTTTTCTGGTTCAAGCAGAATTATGACATACATACAGTGTCAAAATGTGCAAGTGTCAAAATTTATAATATATTTGAATAATTCATTGCTCTTTATTTCGACTATTTGGCTGCAAATAAACAAGAATATTACTCTCATGTCAAACAAAAAATTGATTTTTTTAATATATTTATTTATATATATACATATATATATATATATATATATATAAATTCATTTAATTATATTTTTATAAATTCAAAAATTGCGTTTTCCATTTCTGTCCAAATAATTCAGATATTTCACAGTTGCATGTATATTAAAGTGTTTTTCATATTATTAAAAATGAGTCAAGTTTAATATATTACAGAAACATATTTACAACTTTTTATATAAACTATTTTTATCTAATAATTTTGATTATTACCATTGAGCTATTTCCAAGTGAAATATCTACCATTGCAAACGATGAAACTGGGGCATGATCGATCTGATGCATTTTATGCACTTTTTGTTTGTGTCAATGTGAAAACGTTCTAAGAACATCTAAATATTTTTTATATATTATGCATTAATCCATTAAAAAATTGCAACGTAATTATTACGTAAATATTTATGTAGTTAACGGTTATTACAAAAGCTTAAGGCAGCTTGCGCTTTAGGCTTTAGTGGAATTTACACAATAATGAGGTTTGAGTTAATGTAATGGAATGGAATTATATCCGGATTAGAAATTGTAATGTAATAATTGCGAAATTGAAGCATATTATGTCATGTAAAATTAATTATTAAGACGACAAAGTAAAATTGTGCATTACTTTTATATTACCTTTACACGAATAGGGACAATTCTTTGTTATCCCATATAATGCAATACCAATTTCAAAACCGAACTGGATAAACAAATCTTTGATTTTTTACTTAAATTTTAATTTGGTACTTTTTTAAATTGCTTTAGATTTCAACATTGAAAAATAAACTTTTATATTATACTAGATTTGTACTTTTGTTATTTTAAAGATATTTAAATAAGAAACGTATTAACTAAATATGACATCAAAGGCAAAAAATATACCTTAGAGCTAATCCTAGAACTGCATTGAATAAATGTTTACTAAATTAGCTTTTATTCGATTTTTTTTAGGATATTCCAAAATAAAATCATTAAACAAAGTATTCACAGTTATTAGTAGTCTAAAATGTATATATCATAAAAAAAAGAATAATTTCGGCATGTAACAATATCATTTAATATAACAAACTAAGCTTTTAGACAGAAGCCTCCACCGCTAATAGTATCTGTCATTACTTTTAGTAAACAAAATCAATCAAAGAATTTCATCAAAGAAATGTGTTTATTCATTTTTTATCGTTGTAAATGAAGTTTTACAATGCAAATTACACAAAACTGAATAAGATGGAAACTGTTGTTTTTTACAAACAGTTAATATATCTGTCAAAGACAATTTCATGTTTAATGAAAACATAATTTGTAAACGAACTAATTGTTTTCTGTTCAATTGAATTAACAACAAGATGAAGATAAAACATTTATAAATATGTTTGTTCAGAAGAGGATTTAACTTGGTGGTATTTATTGGAATAGATATTCAATCGATCTATGTGTATTTAGGAGCTTTGTTCCTGAATAATATTATATGAATTGAGAATTCAATCAATAGTTGTTATTGAATAGAAGATTAAACCATAACCGAGTATGCATATAAAAGCTTATTGATAATTGGAAATAGAGGATAATATTCGTATTTATCGTCGAAATAATGATAGAAGATTATTTTGAATACTACATATAAAATAATTAATTAAATCATTATTTTTATTTTAGTTTGTAAAATAGTATTTTTGTATTAAATTTTTAAATATATATTTGTTCAGACAATACTAATAAATTCGTATGATGACGATACGTCCAATAAAATATTTTTTATTCAATTTAAAAAAATCATCTCGATATACTAATAGTTAGTATGAGACGTTTAACATATAAATCTTTATATTCTTCTAATCAAATGGTCAAACATAAAAGATCAAATAAAACGCGTTTATTAAATCAGAAGCAGAAGTTGAGAGAATAGTAAATATTATTTTACCTGACTAATATTCAAAATATAAAATAAATTAAGAATAAAATTCATTTTATTATCCATCAAACGACAAATATTGTGCTCATATATATTGCTAGATGCTAATATAAATTCTTCTTTAGAAAATACCTAGCAAATGTTATCAGTTAAATTAGATTATTCAATTAAATTTATGACGAATAATAAAATATATTTGAACTACAAATCTGAAATGAAATAATTTATATTTAAAATGGTTAAATTAATAGACACTATTTTCTCATTGTATAGTAAATTGATGTAATTTAAATTTATGGCTTTGAAGACTTAAGAAACTTTCAATATTAACCCTTTCCACTCGCAAATTCCGAGATTTATATAAATTTTGCTGCCGGAGCGGCGGCATCCAAGTGGAAAAGGTTGAAAAATCAATTATTTTTGCCTCGACAATATTACTATGAATAATTAGGAGTTTATTATTCTATAAAAACACGAGATATGGGAATCAAATAGGTGATATAATATATCATTATATAGGTGGTATAATTTATATAAATTTTATCATTAAAAACTAAGCTAGTAATAAAACTATTTCGAAGCTAAATTTAAAAACTACTTATATGGATAATATAAAATATCGCTTTCTGCAATACTTAAATGTTTTTGAAACATTTGATAATAAAATAATTGATTAGTATAAATGACAAAATTTTAACTAAAAATGAATAGTTCATTTTTTTATTCAGATTTGAAACGTTTTTTATTTCATATACACACACACACACATATATATATATATATATATATATATATATATGTGTGTGTGTGTGTGTGTGTATTTTTATGTGTGTGTGAATTAAAACCGTTTTAAACTTAATAACCCGAAATGTTCTCCGAAAATAAACATCTCTATCTGCAACAGTGTCTGTTTCCTAAGATATTAAGTATTTTTCCTTTTGCAAAAATAGTTTGGTTTATAGCTCATGTTTAATGTTCGCGAACCATAAAACTTCTTCAGAGTTATATCAGGCGTCAATTTATAAACAAATACGATTTAATTATCACACTGAAGTTCAATATCAAGTATATGTATTTCTACAGCCGATATTTTAATGTCGTAAAACTATTATAAAACAAAAAAAGCTGACTTGTTTGATTCTATGGTATCTAAATTTGATGTGTGAACTATTTTATGGTGTTTTAATATCAAAATCCTGATTTTTTATGAATGGTTTTTATTAGCATTGCTAACACGAAAAAGAAATAATGATTTTATTAGATTTTATGTGGAAAATTGTATATCAATTTATAAATAATAATGGATAGCCCAAATCTAGTTTCAACAAAAATTATAGACAAGAACCGAATTTATACCAAGAGTACTTAAATTTGTGAAGACAATAATATCTGATATAGAAAATGTGAGAACTACAGTAATCTTAAAATATTTTTTCCCAAATCAATTATGATTAAGTTTCTAATCTTGTTAAAACAAATTTAGATCTTTTTTTGCAATTCTT